>NC_068314.1:31373765-31591265 GCF_025860055.1 Xyrauchen texanus | reverse complement strand
TAGATAGATAGATAGATAGATAGATAGATAGATAGATAGATAGATAGAAAGAAAGATAGATAGATAGAAAAGACAGACAGTGATTAAATAGATAGATAGATAGATAGATAGATAGATAGATAGATAGATAGATAGATAGATAGATAGATAGATAGATAGATAGATAGATAGATAGATAGAAAAGACAGAAAGTGATTAGATAGATAGATAGATAGATAGATAGATAGATAGATAGATAGATAGATAGATAGATAGATAGATAGATAGATAGATAGATAGATAGATAGAAAAGTCAGAAAGTGATTAGATAGATAGATAGATAGATAGATAGATAGATAGATAGATAGATAGATAGATAGATAGATAGATAGATAGATAGATAGAAAAGACAGAAAGTGATTAGATAGATAGATAGATAGATAGATAGATAGATAGATAGATAGATAGATAGATAGATAGATAGATAGATAGATAAGACAGACAGATAGATAGATAGATAGATAGATAGATAGATAGATAGATAGATAGATAGATAGATAGATAGATAGATAGATAGATAGATAGATAGATAGAAAAGACAGAAAGTGATTAGATAGATAGATAGATAGATAGATAGATAGATAGATAGATAGATAGATAGATAGATAGATAGATAGATAGATAGATAGATAGATTGATTGATTGATTTTGGCCTGGGATATTTGATTGACTGATTCGATTACATTCTCCCTATTAATGATTGCATGTCCTTTGTTCATTTAACACCCATAGATGAGTTACCTCAGAAGAACTTTCTTTTTCAACCTCTTCTCAATCCTCCACAAGGGTAGGAATTAAAAGTAGAGCTGCAAGAGTTGCAAAAAAAATATTTTCCTTGCAGCAGCGCGTCTTACGAAACGGATAGTCGATTTAGAGGGGGGGGGCAATGTAAGGGAGGGGTAGAGCTGAGGCAGAGGGAGGAGAGAGGAGGGCACACGCACCCCGATCAGAGCACAACATACAGCAGTCCACCCTGAGCCTGGGAGAGCAGAGCCTTCTCACTCACTCATCAGGACACTGGATGGGGACGTGTGCTGTGCTCCAGACCAGAAGCTTCCACACTACCACTTTCAGTCTGGAGAAAACTGCCAGCGAGGCACAACCTCGACTCATGATCATAGAGCAGCAGCAGAAAAGGCAAGACATCAATGCCCTGATTCTCTCTCTCTTTTTTATGCTTGCTCTCCACATACACACTCTCACTCATTCTCCTTGAAGCACACACAGACACACTCCCTCTTTATCTCGCATGTGAGTGAGGCTATTTCTCTCAGTCCTGAGCTGAAATCTCTGCTATTCTTAAACAGCAGCAACCAGACTGATTTCAAAGAGGAATTGAAGATAGAAACCTTCTGTTCTGCTCTCCGGCTGTGACGTGGTGTTCAGAGACTGACTGGTCTAGTCAAGTGGGACATCCCAGCCATGGAGGACACGCTCACCTGTACTCCCACCACCTTTTCCCAGGTGTTTGGCCGCCAAGGACAGCTGATGCAAGCTAGTGAGTATCTGTGGTCTCCTGTTATGTACACCCATGCTGTGCACTCATATTGGTCCATGAATGCTGATCCTGTAGATAATGTAACTACATGTATACAACATGAAGAGCCTTTATCTTGTAGTCTGACATTAACAGGGTCATTTGTTTAACAAACAAGGTTATTTCTGTCGAACATCCACAATGCAAATAGTGGACAATTTACCGATGGGCCTTAGGACATATATATAGAAACCCTGTCTGACTGTTTGCTTAAGCTCTGTGAAAGCTCATCTGGTAAGACCATGGTCCACTGCAAATGCTGGTCTCTCGGTTTAGGCACCCAGCATGCAGAGAGAACCAGCCCTTCTTCCCCCCGCTGCTTTCAGCCCACTAATGAGGTGCACACAGACAAGAAATGTGTCTGCTGATGTGTATCTCTGCTTGCTTATTAATGTAGTGATCTTAATAATCAGTCATGACGGCTCAGGCAGGAAGAGGAACATGAACGTTGTCTTGAGTAGCTGCAAATGCTTCAACACTTTTAGATTTTTACAGTGAGGGTCGCTGCTGTATTTTTGAAGCATTATTGTAATTTGCAATAATTCCTTGATGGTTTCATAAATATTGCACTCCTAAGCATTGATGAATTATGCATTTTATATACAAAAAGAAGAAGAAAGGAAACAAATCCAGTGCTATAAATAGAGGTACTGAATCACGCTGGTTCATAAGTTGTCTCACAGCCTGTACTTCTGCATTTCATGATTTATTTACAGGGTTTGTGTGATAGAGGTTTGTAAAAATGTACAAAAAAATACATCGACACATAACTTGGAATTAAATACTTTCATTTTTAAATAGTTTACCATTTGGTTTTATTTATTTTGCCCAATGAAAATAATGTAAAATATTATATTAATAACAATATTTTATTTATTTTATTAATTTAATATATTGGCGTAGTCACCTATAATAGGTTTAGGTGATTGCCACTTCGTATACTTCATATACAATCCTTAAAATCATTGAGTTGTTTTCCTTAAGGCCTTTGGCAACAGTATGGCTTATATCAAAATGCGAGGCTCACATCAGACGTTTACTCTCATTAAACCTTAGTTTAAAAGTTACGGCTTAGTAACTGAATAATTGTAAATATTCAGAGTAATTTAATTAAATGGCAGATAGACACCATTATTCAAACAGCAGTTTGTAAATGGCAGACATACTACCGGTAATGACAATCCAAGCACATTTTAATTTGTTGTTTAATTTAATGTCTGTACTCATTAATGTGTCAATTAGCAGAGTGATGCCATGCTGCTGAATCGGCATTCAAAAGCACTTGATTACTCACTTCTTCTGGGGCAGATTATGAGAAAAGAGGGTACATCTTTGGATTTAAGTAGAACATTTCCTGAAAATCTTCGTGGATATCAGACAATGATGATAGCATGCCTTCTGAGTTTATATTACAAGTTCATTTGCTTTTAATGTTTTGGATTAAGTACTTTGGGGACAAATTTGTCTGAAGTAGTTAGACCTAGCCTATTTGTTTGGGTTAGTCTGTTGTAGAAATGGGAACTGAGAACTGGTCCATATTTAGAACTGTATGATATTCACGACTTTTGGTTCAGTTATTGTGCATTTTTCCACCGATGTGGATGGAACACAGTACTAAAACACTCTGACAGTGTTTCTCAAAGTGCTATTCTTTGACAGCGTTGCGTCTCAACTAAAAAACATGGCCAGTGAAGTCTGATTCCTGAACAAATGGCGCTTTTGAGCTAGTACTTTAGAATCTGTAGCACGAAACACAGCATGACCAGTGTAGTCTGATTTCCCAATGAATGACTCTTATAAGCTGGTTCTTTTTTGTGTATCAAAAACACTTCAGTCGTAGCGGTTTCTGAATTAATTTCACTGACCTGTAAGTTAAGTCTTCCGTTATGTCCAACTCAAAATAAACCAAGAGCTGTTCCCATGTTATGCAATGATTAAAGGTGCTTTAAGTTTTTTTGTTCATGAAATGACATGCAGTAAATGACATGTGTGCACATCTTCAAAGTGCTGGAAAGTGGGGGCGTGACTAATTCAATGGCTAGTCTGGTGAAAGTTCCAGAAATTTCTCACAACACTTTTAAAGGGGTCATGATATGATTTTTTTAATTTTTTATAATTTTAATATGTTCATTGAGGTTCACTTATAATCTTAATAAAGTTTTTAACACAAAAAGCAGTACAAAATTTGTAAAACATTATCATTTTCCACCATCATTCTGACCTGTCAAAAGCACTTGGTTTTGGTGCCGCTTCTCCTTTAAGTCTTGACAGTAAATGCCCACTGTTATGATTGGCTCTCTGCTCTTGACTGACCTGCCATCTCAAGGCTCACTGCTACTGGCCGTGGCTATAAAAGTGATATGGTAAAGTAGGAGTTGATGTGTTGTTGTGGAGGCGAGGCAGTCGGATGCAACTGTCTAAAATATGTATAAAGTTAGAATCATAAATTGTGCTTCTTTACCTCATATTACGATAAACAAGCAATTTTCCCAGCTTGTATAGATAATGTGCATGCGCATTAGCGAATTGATTGACAGGTGATGTCTGTAGCTAAGAGGTGATTGGCTCTTTTACTTGTAAGGCGGGACTTCCTTTCTAAATCCATTGACCATTGTGCGCTAGAGCTTCCTGGTTGAGTGTTCCGATTTCTAGCATTTATTTAAATAATAGTGGCCTGTCTCTGCTAAGTAGTCTCTGCATTTATGCCTCTAAAAATGTATTGTCTCTGATTTGTTATACCTGCTCTGTTGACATCTGAAATGATCTCAACATTTGGCCACAGACTGCTGAATGCAGTAAATGCAATAACATTTTTAATTTTAATTTCCAAATATTTCTTCCTCAAAAGCAAGTAGTTAATGAAATCATTAAGCAAACGGAATTGTTCAATTCCTTATAATTTCCATTCGTAGACTTAAGTCATTAATAAAATGGTATATGTCCTCATTTTGATAGATATGTAAACGTGTGTGTGTTAGCAGGATGTTTTAAGGTTGGTGGGGGGAACAGGTATTATAGCAGTGAAATGGAATTGGGGGTAGGTATTGTTGGATTTGCATTGCTGAAAGTCTCTCACTCCTATTTGCTCTCTAGAAATAGCAAAAACTTTTATAAATAATGCCCTTTGTTTGCTTTATATCAGTGAACTCATTAGTGGAACTCCACTGTTTGGTATGCAGGAATGCATTAGTGTCTGCAGAGCATGGGACATTGCCAAGATTAATATTCTGTGTGTGGCTTCAGAGTGCTGAAAGCCTCTTTACTGAATTTGTGTTTCTGAAGTGCCTGAAGATGTGACACCTCCACAGTATCTGAGCTCTCTCTCTCTCTCTCTCTTTGCTTTGAATGTCTCTGGATCATCCATATGATGAGATTTTGTAGTTCAAATATTCAAATATCTGTCATTCCCTCTAAACGCACTGGACGTGGGTTTATCTGAAGTTTCTGCCTTAATAAAAAAATAATCTAATTCAGCATGTCTTTTATTTCTTTGCAAAAATATTTTTGTCCATTTTACATAAAAGGCATTCAACAAGAGGAGCTGGTGTTGTTTGGAGCACTTTTGCCTCGTACGATTTTCTCTTTTAACAATGATCAAAGTGTCTTGGACTGTGTTTGTGTGTGAATACGATCTTGAAGTTATTTTGAAAGATCATCTCGAAGCAACCCAAATAAGGCACAGCATATAATTTAGTGGCATGACGAGCCAATGCTTTTATGTTCTGTGATGGTGTTTAAATGGGTATGCACGAGCATTGCTGAGATCCAAGACTGTGCACTCACCCGCTGGCATACAGACTGTTTGGGCAGACGTAACAGACATGGCTGAACAGTGCGTGTCTGCGTGTGTGCAGATGTTACTTATAGCACAGTATGCAGCACCAGTGATTCTAATGGAGACCTGCAGGGGCTGACTGAGTTAAATGGTCCCAGGACGTGATGGCCTCCTTTTCTCACTGCATGATCACTTCTGTTTGATTGAGGAGTGCTTACTGTGTAAATAAGCTTTACCACTGTGAACCAAGAGTATGAACATGCACACAGACTTATTTGTATGTATTTTCCTTTCTTTTTGTCCATATAAGGACAACTGATGTGACATTGTTTTCACTGTCCCCTCCCACACAGAAATCTGGTACTGTATGTAATATGTATGTATGTATAAATACATGCACTGTCCCATATACAAATATAAATGTTATCCTTAAATCTTAATATTTAAAAAAAGCTTTGGGATGGATGGATGGCAGTTGCTAGCATGTTTAAGCACATAGCTAGGCATTGCTAGCTTGTTGCTAGGTATTGCTAACATGTTTAAGCACATAGCAAGGCATTGCCAACATGTTTTTGATAGAGTGTGGTACTCCTGTGTCCAGCTTTGTTGATCTGGGAGCACTTACATCAGGTTTGTTGTTGCCAATTCTAATTGAACAGAGCCCAAGAATAAGTCACCTTTCTGCACCATTGGTCCAGCATAGAAGGGGAAAACAATAGCATCAGCAGTAATGTCTAGCAGAAGACATATTTTCTGTCACCTCTAGTGAGAGGACCAGCCTGTTTTTCTACAGTCATAAAGCTCTCTTAAAGCCCTATTCTTACAGACAGACTAAATCAGAGCTATCCAGACACTGAATGTCCACTAAAGTCAGAGACTATTTAGAAGAGACTGGCCACTATTATTTAAATGAATGGGAGAAATTGGAATGCCCAACCAAGAAGCTCAACGGTCAACGGTTGTAGAAAGGAAGTCCCGCCTTAAAGGTAAAAAAGCCAATCACATTTTAGATACAGTCCTGTCAATCAACTCGCTAACGCGCATCCACATTAGCTATACAATCTGGCAAAATTGTGGTTTTTGGTGTAATTTGAGGTAAAGAAGCACAATTCATGATTCCAATATTATCCCATTTTATTGCTGATTTGATCGTAAACTTGACCAACCGTTTTTGAGATTTCGGTCTTTCTGCATTCAACCTCTGTGAATGCACTGGAATGACTGAAAATAACCTCCCGAGAGCGTTCCAAAGATGTCCGACAGTGGACTGACTTGCTAGAAAGACAGTGCTAAAGCTAAACTGACAATAACGCTAAAACAATAGGTGTATTGTTCAAAATTATAATATATATTTGGACAGTTTCTAGTTGTCAGACATAGTGGATAATGTCCATAGTTAATGTGATGAACTACACATGTGGTAACTCGACTAGGATGCTTGTTTGAACTTGAGGGAATTGACTTCATACATCCACTAAAAATCACGTTGGAGCCAGTTGGTTAAAAGTTTCAAAAATGGTTCAGAAAAGTAAAGGTTGTTCTGAGAGTTTTGGAAGTTCACTTATTTTAACATTTTGTTTAGGCAGTAGTCCAATTATGCCACTGGCAATTTCTTAGTGGTTATATAAAAAATGAATGCCTAAACAACACAGAGCCACATTGTTTTCTCAGTCATCTTCAGTATGATTATTCCCCTCCATATGTTTTCAAGCATATTTTCAAGGCATTTTAGATGCTTACTGACTGTCGCTGTGATATGCTGTACACATTTGCTGCTTGGTTCTTTTACAGAATGTGTATTGCACTATTGATATTTTTGAGGCAGAAAGGGATAAAGGAGATAAAATTGCAAAAATTGATCGTCTCCAACCACTTTCTTTACCGTGGTTATCTCTTAGGTTTACTGACAAATCTGTATTGACTGGGGTAATTCGATGTCCCTCACGGGGCCCAACAATCACACCATCCGAGTCAATAGAAGCCTAATCTTAATTCCCTGTTATTGAATCTCACATCTAGCCGATTAATGTCTTGGGAAGCAGTCGAGATGGCAACGTTTGATGTATATGCCATTCGTTTTTTACATTTAGTTACTTACTGTAACAAAATGTATCTTGGCCCACCCAGTTTTTAGGGCATCTTTTTTACTAGTGAGAATATGCTGATCGAATGCCGCAAAGGTTAATTTCAAGAACTGTAGCATTTACAATTGGACAGAAATCCTCATTACTTCTAAGTCTATTTGAAAGATTCAGGCGTGGTGATGCAGCCATTAGTGCAGAAAAGGCTAACGTACAGGGAGAGTGCGCTGATTAGAGTATTCTTATGAATTTTAAGCAGGGGCCAATTTTGTTTGAATATGAGCTTTGTAGTTTGAAGATTTCTGACCTATTTCACTTGTAATAGGAAAAGTGATGTAACGTTCCACACACAACCCTTCCCCTGGAGAGTTTCTAAAGGGAATAAGTTCAAAATGTATATCTCACTATATATACACCACACCAGCTTGTGTGGATTTGTCTCATGCGGTTTCGGTGTGATTTTAGGCTGGTTTCATCCGATTTTTTTGGATATCAGCCCCTACACATGATGTTCTGAAGTGCTCTAAATAGTGTTTACATCTGAGGAAATACATTTTGACAGTGGCAGCTGGCAAGACTAAAGAACTTCCTGCATGCAAATTTGCTTTCTTCTGAAACCACTTCAAAGGGATCATATAATATGTCTGTGGCAAGTACATCTTATTTTTAATTGATTTATTTTGAAAATTTGACACGTCATCCGGAATGTGGGATTAAATCCACATAGTTCATATTCATTATGTAACTTGAAGACTGCTTAATATTATCAGATCCTCTCTTTTTTGGCTATTCTCTATTTTGCAAAGGTGTTGGATTTTTTTCGCAAATAGGAATTTTGCAATCTGCAAATTGCAATTTGATGCTGTTTCTCTTATGCAGTACAAATTGTCTATGCCACTAGCACAGTAAGTTATATGTTTTTGTTATTTATATTGCATATGCAGATTTACAGTATAGCTGTAACGTAATGTCAGGGCTTTTTATGTTTTGTGGACATACCACCCACTAACAGAACGGAAAATGCTCAAGCAGCTTACTCTTGCTATGGTTACCTCTACTGCCAAACGCAATAGCATCAATTAATCACTAGGGAAAATACACACTCTGACTAACATGCAGTTTGACTTTTGTAGTTAACTCTGAAGTTCGTTCTGAAACGTTTCAAAACCCTGTTGAAATGTATGGAAGACATTTTCGTATACATAGGTTTTTCTTTAACTTTGAGCAGTTTTAGCACTGTAGTAGCTTTTTAATTTGTCTACTAACAATGTCCAACATTGTCCAGTACATGCACAACAGGGTATTTATTTTATTTTTGCAATTTTCTCTCAAAGTCTTGACAATTCCCACCGCAGTGTCATTTCCACCACATCTCAAGTTCTGTATTGTGTTTAATGGAATTCTATAGTGGAAATGGTGGTGATGGAAATAACATTTGTCGTATATTTTAAATAAAATCCGCTACTCCTTTGTCTTGCAAATGCTTATTTAATTGCACACATTTCATGAATACACACAATTAAATAATATTTTCACACTTTTTGCATAATTTGGCAAAATAACATCTTGATTTGAAACAATGGCCAATAAAAATATTCTGCTTAAAAGTAATATTTACCTTATATTTCCTTTGTTTTCTTCAAATATCTATTGGCTCATATTTCATTCCAAGCATGCTTTTCTCAACTTGGTTAACAAGTACACTAACAGTTGAGTTTTGGTACTTGGGGCAAAATTCTTTGGTATGATGGAAATGATGCCAACTGTAGGACTGACGTAATATTTTTTTTAATTATAATTTTCACACAATAAATATTAAAATTGTTCTTTTTTTTATAAACATATTTGTTACTTTTTACATATTTTTTACTAAGGACAAAATTGAAATCATACATAAAAATAAAAAAAGACAGGATGTTAGTTTCAATTAACATCTATTTTGAAACCTGTTCCATAATTAAAAAGTATAATTAATTAATTTACATATTTAATCTATATAAAAAGGGAAAGTTATACATCACTTCCTTATTTTATGTATCAAATGAGATTAGACATCATACCTCATATTTATTTAAAATTTTTCATGTTTATTTATTTATTTTTTTAGATTAGTATAGCTTAAAACATGTAATAATTAGTATTTTTATAATGGATTTTTATAGTTTAATATTGAAACAGTGCAGGCTTAATTTCACACATTTTGGAATTTCTGCAGTTGCGAGCAGTTGTAGTATTTTGACATGCCTTAGTATGCCTTTATTGTACAAGAAACCTTGTACTACAAATTTAAAGGGCTTGTTTTAAATTAGCTTTCGTTCATGCTTTAGTAGCCAAGCATTCATTTTTAACTTCAGAAACAGGAGATTATTCTGCTCTCTCTTTTCCTTGGAGAAAATTATTTTAATCACTTGCAGCCTCTTTGGTCCCTTTATATAGGATTTACATTCAACATTTCTGCCTTGTGAAAGCATTTATTTTTACTGGCAACAGCTCTATATTTATCTTTGGTCTTAAACTGTGACATGCACAGAATGGGGGCAGCAGGGGCGCAAGCGAGTAGTTATTAATTATTTTGATGATTTCTTTATCAGCACGGAATGTCAACAGTATGCCAAAACATGTTTATGTATTATTATTTAAGTGACTCAAGAGCATGCATACAGTAATTTCCTCATTTATTTTCTGCATGTATAATAAATAATATGTAGCCTACATTTCAACATGTCAACATACTTTGAACTAATGTTTGATGCTTCAATAATTTAATAAATACTTTAGAATCCAGAAATTACATTGCTTGCATTTAAAATGGAAAATATTATTCTTGTTTATAATACAAGAAAATGCTTAAATACTCAAAAAGCAAATAATTATTTATATATATATATATATATATATACATTTACATTTACATATTTGGCAGACACTTTTATCCAAAGCAACTTACAGTGCACTTATTACAGGGACAGTCCCCCCGGAGCAACCTGGAGTTAAGTGCCTTGCTCAAGGACACAATGGTGGTGGCTGTGGGGCTCGAACCAGCATCCTTCTGATTACCAGATTACCAGTTATGTGCTTAGACCACTACAACACCACCACTCGTGGTATATATACCACATATACCTTTCGTCCCCGTCCCTGCTGAGATCTGTGCACGCCAGTGGTCTTAAAGACGTGCCCCTGCAGTAACATACAGTATCTCAAAGTTTGAGGGATACCTAAAGGACGTTTTTATTTTAGGCATGAATATACATGACTAAATAGATGTCAGACATTTAATAAATCATTCCTCATCCCAAGCGTGAGTCCAAACTTTTCTTGGTTGATATAACTTTTAAAAGTCTCTCTATTGCTGGAATTTTCCATCTAGCTTGCTTGTTTGTTGGTTAGAAAACCATGTGCATTTTCTAAATAAACTCATCTACTACCATGGCTGCTCACTTAACACTGTTATCATCTATTTTTCAGTGTTAGACACACACTGCTCTCCCATCTGTGTGCAAGACGTGCCTTGAATATTAAAACGTTAGATTTTACTGCTCAATAGAGATGAGTCTCCTGACATCAGCTATGGTAGACGTGGTCTTTCTCTTCATCAAACACTACTGGCTCAGACTGCAGGATTGGGACATTAATGAACATGGGTGGAATATTCTGCCTGCACTTGCTAGATGTATTATAAAAAATGTGTTGAATGTTATTTGACTTTCATTCGACTTGAGGCTCCAGCCTTATCTTTTCTCGTTCTCCCTCATCCTTTGCTCAAGGAGGAGTGTTGCTGTCTGTTCCTTGCCAAACTACAAGATATTAGCAAACAATTCAGCTTGTGTTGACACACGGGGATTGAAAGGTGTGACAAAAGGGGTTTATTCTGAGAAAGATTAAGGAAAATGAGGACGCTGTGAGGAGTTCTGATGTCAGCAGCCACTTTTGCTTTGCTGGGTGACATGTAATAGACTAAAGCTTATTAGTGATCAGTCGCACTTTAGATTCCCTCAAGGCTGTGCTTTATTTAGACATTTCAGGCAGAGATAGGGCAAACTTTCCCACTAATTTGAAATGATTAACGGTATTACTACATTGAGAGGTAAATTCAGGAGTTTAAGGGTTAAAGATGAACATTGACATTCTCTACCCAGCTGTGTTAATTTAGTGGTGCCCATCTAATTTCAGAATGCCCGGGTAGATCCCTCAGTTCTTACTTTCATTCATTATCAACAAAATCTGGTACAACCCCGGTTCCGAAAAAGTTGGGATAGTATGAAAAGTGCTAATAAAAATAAAAAGTATTGATTTGTAAATAATATTCACAATTTGCTGTATTTTTTGCTGAAAGCACTACAACTACACATTATATGATGTTTTATCTTGTGTCTTCAAATCAGATGATTGCAACACACTCCAAAAAAGTTGAGAGAGTCAAGTGTTTACCACTGTGAAACCTTCACCATTTCTTCTAATAACACCGATTAAGCATTTTCCCCATTGCACAATTGTACGGGGTCTTCGTTGCGCTTCATAATGCACCACACAGTCTCAAACGGAGACAAGTCAGGACTGCAGGCAGGCCAATCTAGCACCTGCACTCTCTGCTCACACTGCTATGCACTTGTGATCCGGGCAGTGGGTGGTTTGAAGTTGTCCTGCTGGAAAATGCAGGGATGCCCCTGGAAAAGACAGTGGTGGATGGCAGTATATACTGCTCCAAAAGTTGTACATATCTATCTGCAATATCTGTGTGAGTTACCCATGCCATGGGCACTGACACACCCCTGGCACATACAGACACTGGCTTTTGGATCTGATGCTAATAACATCTTGGATGGTCCTTTTCCTCTTTGGCCCAGAAAACACGACGGGGGTGTTTTTAAAAAAAATTAGAAATGTGGACGCATCGGACCAAAAAACACAGTTCCACTGTTCTACTTTACATCTAAGTTGAGACCGTTCCCAGAGAAGTTGGCAGCGTTTCTGGACAGTGTTGATGTATGGCTTCTCCTTTGCATAGTAAAGTCTTAACTTGCATCTGTGGATGCAGCGGCAAGTGGTGTTGACTAACAAAGGTTACTAAAGTAATCCCAAATCCATGTTCATGAAATCCATTACAGATGAATTATGTTTTTTAAGATGGTGATGTCTGAGGGATCGGAGATTACACGCATTCAGAAGTGGGTTTCGTCTTTCCCTTTACATACTGAGATTTGAATAATTTAACTATGTTGTGCACTGTAGAGTGTGAAATGCCCCAAATCCTTCCAATTGTCTTTGGGGAACATTGTTCTCAATGTGCTGTATTATTTGCTGAAATATCTGTTGGCAAATTGACAAGTCTTGAACGACCCTTGCTCTTGAAGGACTAGGTTGTTTTTTGAGGCTCAGTATACAGTATACAGTACTATATGACACAATTACCACCAGTTTAACATCTCCTGTTTCACATCGCCTTGTTATTTCAACTTAATTGTTATTAGTCTTAAAATGACCCTGTCTCAACTTTTTTGGCGTGTGTTGCAATCAACTGATTTGAAACTACTGTACATTTAAAAAAGAAACAATGAAATGAATAAGGTAAAACATCATATAATGTGTAGTTGTGGTGCTTTCAATATAGGAAGGGGTGAATACTATTTATGAATCACTCCTTTTTGTTTTTATTAGCATTTTTTTTATACTTTCCCAACATTTTCAGAATTGGGGTTGTATTTAAAACGAACCCAAAGTTAAAACCCCCATAAAATCGCTCGATGAGTGCAATCGCTTCCCTGTGTTAATGTACTGAAATAGGGACATCTACATTTCAGCCAAAAAAGTTCCCAAATTAGGGGGAGGGACATTCTCGTTCTTGAGAGCATTTCATTTGATAAAAATCTGTGTAGAACAAGATAAGTCATCAATATTTTTGGTTCATTTTTCCACAAGACTTGTACATTGTTAGCGTGTATATTTGCTTAAGATTTATTTTCCATTTGTTAACTTTAGTTAACTACAAAAATTAACATAAACTACATTAAATAATACTTATACAACAATTATTAATCTTGGTTAATGATAATTATTAATGTTAATTATTATTAATAGTTGTGTATGTTAAGATTAGTGAAGTATTGTTATAAACTAACATTAGCCAACATTAATAAATGCTTTAAAAATATATTGTTCATTGTTTGTTCACAATACTTCATTCATTAGCTAATGTTAACGAATGGAACCTTATTGTAAATTATTACCATTTTATCAACTACTAACCCAATCTCGTGAGAAGTCGTAATAATAGTGTGAGAAAACTGTAAGAAATCGTATACACTCAAAAAACACTTTCAAAATGTATGCATTTCAGTTTCATAACAAATTTCCCTTCATTACAATTGATTAACCTTTAACAAAATGAAATAAAACCTTGGGTGTTTATTTAAAAAAAAAAAAACATTTTTTTAATGGAATTAATATGCACAAATCTTGAAAAAAAGGGTTATTTTTTTAATGTTGGCCCAACAAATTATGACTTTTACTCACATATACTATCGTAAAGCAGTTCAATGGAAAGGAGAAGGCGAGAACCGGCCTGGTGATATAAACTATATTTTAATGATTAACTTAAACAAAAGACAAACACACACATGACGGACATGTCCGTAAACGATCTCTCTCTCGTCGCACCACCATCAATCGGCCTTTATCCCTCTCGGAGGCTTAATTAGCCTGATAAGGGACCGGGTGTGTATAATCATGTTGTGAGTACAGTAACACAGTACTGTGCAAAAGTTTTGGCAGTTTTGAAGAATGTTGTATAGTGAGGATGTTTTCAAAAATAATGCCATGTTTATTTTCGATTGATCAATTATCTACATTCAAAGTGCAGTAAACAGACAAAAAAGAAATTCATATTTGGTGTGACCACACTAGGCATTTAAAACAGCACCAATTCTCCAAGATGCAAATGTTTTTGCAGATTGTTTGTTTTTAAGCATCTCTGAGAAGTTGCCACTGTTCCATGTATTTAGGATGTCTCATTTGCTTCTGTCTCTTCATGAAATCCCAAACTGACTCAATGATGTTGAGATCTGGGCTCTGTGGGGCCCATCCCATCTGTTATCGGACTTCTTGTTCTACTTCTGCTCTATTTGCAAAATGAGTGTTTGGAAAGTTGATATTTCCTATTGACACACTAAAGCAGAAAATATAAAACAACCATCTTAAAAAAAATATCTGTGACACTTTACAATGAGATTAGATTTTGTTAATATGAGTTAATTACATTAGTTAACATGAACTAACAATGAACAATTATTTTACAGCACATGTTAACATTAGATAATGCACTATGAACTAACATGAACTAACAATGAACAATTGTATTTTATTAACTTACATTAACAAAGACTTATAAATGCTGTGAAAATATATTGTTCATTGTTTGTTCATGATACCTAATGCACCCATTTTTTAAATATCTAATGTGCCTAAGACTTTTGCACAGTACTGGAGATGGCTTCAAAGCGAATAGACATGGACAAAAAGCCACAGAATGTTTTATTTCATGGGTGTATAAAGAATGAATGCAAGTATTTTTTTCCCTGTTTGACAAATTATGTATTATTTTGCTTAGGATACAGACAGCTAGATGTCTGAACAATTTTCCAGTATAATAATACGACAGGTCTGTCAGTTTTTGATATTCAAGAGTGCAGACACCTTGTGCGCCGCTACAGAAATGTCATTGTGTGCAGCCCAGTGAAGAGACATGATTGACTCAACATGGCAGTAAAACTGTAATTTTGACATAACCTAGCCATGGGCAATAGATGCGTCTTCGACAAGCTTTAAGGCTTCCTTGGCTTTGAAACGCCTGGATCTGCATTGTTCAAATATGGATGGAAGGAAACATTCACAATCCATAGTGTAGGCACTCTGTAGGTCTCTCATGTCTGATTTATGGAAGAGGAAAAGATGACCCTCTGCAGTCTTCAAAAATGTCTTTTCTTCTGTCTCTATCAGAGTGACTAACTGCTGGATGAGGTCATATTCAGCAGCAGCAGCAGACAGAAGGAAAATGAGGCAGGGGTGAAGAGATTAATTCATGCAGGTCTTGCTTTTGTGCAGGATGAGTGATCCATCTATCATGTAAGCGAGAACCAATTCTCCTTGCACTTTGAGCAGAGATGGTTAAAATGGACTGTGACTAAATTCAGTGAGCAACAACCTTCTTCAATTTTTTTTTACTTTCAGTTGAAGTATATCCTACAAAGTATGACCTCATATATTAGCTACTGTATGATTGAAATAATATAAAACTACCATACTACTGTATTTCTGCAGTATATAGTTTGTATACTGTTCACAGTAAGCACATTTTCTGTATGCATGTCGATGAAAGTTGGCATTAATGAAAAAGATCATTTTGGCTGTGTTTCGAATGGCATAGTACCATACTACAGTACTCTTACGGATTCTGAGGTACACAATATACTGTGCACAGTATGCATATTTCAGTGTATGCTATGTTTGGAATGGCATACTTTGATACTTCTACTGTTTCTGCAGCATGACGAATGCATACTGTGCACAGAAGACAGTCTTTGGAATGGCATTCTTACATAGTATTACTATTTCTGTACTATGTATACTGTACACTGTATGCACATTTTCCATGTGCTGTCCTCGGAATGGTATACTACCATACAATTACTATTTCTGCAGTATGCAATATGTACTATATACTTTGCAAATTATACAGATTTTCTGTATGCCATCTTTGGAATGGCATACTACTTCTAAATATGCAGTATGCAGTATGTATTCTGTGCACAGTATGTACATTTTCAATTTGCTATCTTCAGAATGGCTACCATACTACTCTTACTATTTCTGCAGTTACAGTATGATTACTGTGCAAAGTATGCATATTTTTGTGAATGCTATCTCTAGAATGGCATTCAAGCATACTATTTCTATTTCTTCAGTATGAAGTTTGTATACTGTGTAGAATATGCAATTTTGTCTGTATCCCTCCTATCTTTAGAATGGAATACTACCATACTACTATTTCTGAAGTATATACTGCAGTGTGTTTACTGTGCACAGTGTGCACATTTTATGGATACTATATTTAGAATGACATGCTACCATACTACTCTTACTATTTCTGCAGTATTCAGTTTGTATACAGTGCAGAGTATGCACACTTTTGTTTATGCTATCTTCAGAATGGCATATTACTATACTGCTCTTACTATTTCTGCAGTATGCAGTATGTTTACTGTGCAGAATATGCTAATATTTTAGGTATGCTACATTTGTTATGGCATATTGCCATACTACTACTATTTCTTCAGTATGTATACTCTGCAGTACACAGAATGTATACTGTTCACTGTATTCTCTGGATGCATGGGATACCCAGATGACCTCCTACAGTTGTAATAATGTGCAACATACAGCATTGAGTACACTGTACAGAATACTGTATTCCACAATACAGTGGGCTTGATATGACCTTCCTGTTCCAGTGTGACGAATGAACCGGAAGTTATTAATGTCACAGTTTTAGCATCATTATTTTGTCTCATTTGATAGGACTATACCATAATATTGAATTAAACATGCAAAATAAACATATTTATTTTCAAGATACTGGATGCCTTCTAGATGATGTTATATGATATATATTGTTTAAAAGGATTACCAATAGTACACAGCATACAGTGTATACTGCACAGTATACAGTAAGTAGTAAGGTAGTATTCCACTCCAAACAGCCAACCTTCCCTTTCTCCTTAACCCAAATCAGATCTTTTTACGTCACTTGATGTTGTTGAAACACTCAGCAAACATATTACTGGTATTGTCTGTCACCTGAATAATTGTGTTAACATGTAATTAATGCATGTCCATGTTTAAAGGTGTTGCAAGCAGTTTTTCAAACTTGTTGTTGATAACAAAACGCTGTCCTCCAATACCCGCCCTCCAATGACAAGGTACATGCAAAATAATTTACAGGTACATAGCGTTTCTGATTGGTTAGTTTTCTGATTGAAAACTAAAAACCATGATATCCCAGGTGTGATATCTCAGGAAACCTAATTCAGTGAAATCTATAGGCACTTTTTATGTGTGGTAAAAAAAAAAAATAGCTTTCAGCACCTTTAATGAATGTTGTGGCACAAACATTTTAGAGTAAAATTATGTTTGCATAACAAATACAGTCTGTGCATCACCAGCTTGTGAATTACACATTTAACACCCGAAACAAAAACAAGACCTTTTCTCTGCAAATTCTCATTTTTCATATGCAAAAAGTTTGGAAGCTTGCATTTCCATTTTAGAGGTGTTGAGAAGTGCTGACCCACTTTCCTCTTCTGAATATGACAGACGCTGGCATTCACACACCCTTAATTGGCTCAAGCCTTGTCACAGGTTCTCCCAGTAGGCATTGCTTTCCAAAGGCGCATCATCGAGACATTAAAAATCAACGTGCGTTGTGTCAGTGCTATTCTGATTCAGGGATACCTCTACCTAGCCATATTTATTTTTGCCTTGCACGTAAACACTAAAGTTGCCTTTGATTGTTCTTGCGTACTAAGCTTCTTCAAGTATAATGTATATAGGTCTACTTACATTTGCATTTATATTTCAGACAACACATGGCTGTGTCTCAATCAGCTCCCTAGCTCCCTATGTCATGAATCAGTGTATCGTGAATACGAATTCAAGGACTGGCAAAAGTACTGATCCACTGAGCATTGGGACACTTATGACTCAAATAACTGCAATAGAATTAAAAGGTCGCGCTTCAAATCGCAGCTTGTACAAAACTCTGTACGGGGCACTACATAGTGAAAAAAGTTTACGCTCAAAACGTTAAAGTTTCTGTATACATAAGTCAGGCATATGAGGCAGCTTAGAATCTGAACTTTTAACTTCTGCATTTATGTTATGTAAAATAACAAAATAAGGCCTCAAAACATTTGCGTTGAAAATTAGCGCCCCCTAGAGGTTAATTTGTTGTCCTATTACCACAGTTCAAAATATTTTCAAAAGAATCACAAAGTGAAATATGATTTCTGTACAGCAAATACTAATCAGAATCAGAATGACTTTTAAGTGTTCACACGTACACAAATATTTGTTTTTGTTGATAGGAGAAACAAGTGCACACAGAACATTACAGTGAGATACAGAATATAAAACAAGAGTTTAAATAGACAGACAAAAAATAGGACATGTAACAGAATGGCGTATATACATGTGCAAGTGGTAATTATGTGCAAGGTAGGGGTATGTACAGTTATTGAGTTAAATATGTGAAATTACATAATTGCATTATGGTGCAGTCTTGAGGCAGTTTCATTGTTCATGTGGTAAATGGCCTGAGGGTAAAAACTGTTCTTGTGCCTGGTTGTCCTGGCGCTCAATGCTCTGTAGCACCGGCCAGAGGGCAACAGTTCAAAAAGTGAGTGGGCAGGGTTTGTGGGGTACAGAGTGATTCTACCTGCACGTTTCCCTCACTCTGGAGACATACAGGTCTTGGAGGGTGGTCAGGGGGGCACCAATAATCCTCTCAGCAGTCCTGACTGTCCGCTGTAGTCTTTGAGCTTGCTTGGCTGAATAATCTAATGTTATATTTTAGATGTCCAGAACAAAATATGCCATCCTGCAGGACAAGCATGCTAAAAAAATTATCAGGAAAATATGTTTTCTAGTATTGATGATAAGATGTTAGATATCACAAAGGGGATGATCTCAGTTTTCTAATCACACCTAAGTTGAGCTTCTAGTCCACTCAGAGGCAGAGATATTATATAAAATATTTGGGGTGTTGCATGAACTGAAAATTAGACTGAACGTCCATGAACGAGCACATAACTGAGGGCTAAAATGCATTATAGCACCACCTACATTTCAGATCTGTATATTGTGATGAATGTCAAAGACAATTCTTTTTTTTTTTTACTTCTTGCTGCCATCTAGTGGAATGAAATTAAGCTAGATTGAACAGTACCAGAATTACATGTGTACAAAGTTAGGACAACAACACAAATTATCATAAGATTATAAACACAAACAACATTAAAAATTAGACTAAAGTTTTGAATTTAGTCCACACTATGTGTGAATGGTGATCTTTTAAATTTGAGTGTGAACAATTACGGATGACAGTCCAAAAATGTATCAGAATTTAACAGGTTCATCAGCAACATCCCTGTATAAATTACACTGTTGTGCATTTTCAGTGTAGATATTAAAAAGTACAGTGTATTGTATTTTGATGCTGGAGCCAATGCAAAAATATCTGATAGGAGGTGGCGCTTGTCAGTGAGTCTGAATAATTTGGCTGATCCTAGTGTACTAGAACTCTTGGGATCAATGCTGACTTCTCGTGTGATCATGTTGATAATGCAAGATGTACGGTGCTTGACTCTAGTTAAACACATGTAGTTGTGTCCCTGTCTGTATGCAAATGTCATCTGACCTCTTGTTTTGTAGGATAAATAAGGATGATTAGGCAAGCCCCCTGTCTAACACACAAGTTCACAGCTGCATCAACCCTTTTGTTATATGCTTCATTACAAGTGTAATTGATACATTGTGCTCCTTGTAGCTGTAATGCCAATTTAATTCTTTCTCCCCCTTTCTCTCTAAAAGGACCGCTGACTAGCATATTGTGGAAAATTTTTGAATATGTTTAATGCCCACTGTAAGCCCTGGGCTGGTTATCACAAAGGGGATAACCAGCCCAGGGCCACTGTAAGCCCTGGGCTGGTTATCAAAGGGTCAGAAATGGCTTTTATCTTCAAAAGCTTTGTCAGGGCTTGTATTGGAATATGTTTTTCCAGAGGCTTAAATTCAGCAAGAAGGCTTCCAAACTGTGAGCAGTACTGCATAATGTCTCACTAGGTGGCGAGCTGATCAAAGATTTCACCTTAGGAGGGCCATATCTCTGCTGCTAGTGTGACTGCACCGCATTTGGCAAATATAAGTGCTTACATCTGCACAAGTATTTGCTCAGGTTTGTATATGTAAATATTGTAAATATTATTCATGAGATTATTTGCTGAATTAAACATGCAACACGATGAGGTCATGAAGTGTATTACTGTTTATTTTTCTTCTTATAATGCATGCCTTTCACGTGCTATATGTAAAAAGCAAAAGGCAGTATGCATGCAATGTTTAGTATTCAAGTAAACCATTTAGTTATCATTGCTGTTAACTAAATAAAGACAATACTAATACAAATCTAATACTATTATGTTAGTATTTATTTATGTGCTTGTGGTGTAATTCATGTTTTATCTTTATCAAGTCGTATCCAGCAATCCTGAATGACACATGCAGTTTATCCCTCTTGCATAAATGTATAAATGTATAAATGTATGCTTCATTTGCAATACCTTTCTGAACCATATGGGGGCAATATTGTCTCATTGGAAAGTCAAACTTCAAATTCCATATGAGCTCATCATCATACTGGGATTTGACTGTTGGCTCATAGTCATACTGTATACTAAACCATGTGATGTTCTCAAAAAAAAAGAAAAAATTGGCCTATTGATCTTCGCACCCTAAACTGGTAGAGCGCTGTGATTCTGTCTTTTTCATCTGAATTAAACCATGTGATGGTTTACTGTCATTGAGATTCCTAATAAACCAAACATTTTCCCATTGAAGTTCATGGGTGGCCGTAAGAACATGATCCATGAAAGATATTGTTGGAGTAAATCCAACTATAAACTCTGTCTAAAGTCACAAGGACTCTATTGCCTTGACAAAATATCAAGAGCAAATCATGGCAGCATGTGTGACATTACATTGATCTGAGAGCAAAGGAGAACTGCTTTGTCACCATGGAAACCAGCTCTGAGATGGTCTTAAGTTAAACTTTCATTTATTGATGTAGGGAGTTTTCCCCACCCTCATTAAAATTTTGATTACGGCGGCTATAGAAATTCTTTGAATTATATGGAGAAGAAAATTGAAGTTCACTCTATCTGGCTTTTTGTTATTAGCAGCTCCTCGTCAGTCTTTTTGGAGGAGAGGTCGTTATAATTCAATAAGTATCAGCACAATTACTAGCAGTCACAAGCATAAAATTATGCAGTGAATAATTTTAAATCTGTAACATTCTCTTAAGCCAGGGAAAAACAGTTGAAAGAATTATCTTTATGCAATTTAAAAATGGTCACTGCTTTAAGATGCACATGAGCTAGAAGGATTAAGAGCAGCTACATTTACTGGGAACATATGAGTTTTCTGCAGTACAGTAATTTTCCATTTTTATCAAATGTGTGGTGGGGGGTTTGGGCTTATGGAAACAATTCATGTACTGAAATTCAGCAGAGACTCAAGTAAAATGAAAATGGGGTTCATAACTCTACGTCCACATTAAAAATCCTTAAATCTTTAACTTAGTATTCAAAGTATCAAAGAAACATTTTGACAGCCTCCATGCCAGCTAAAGTGCATGCTGTCATTAAAGCAAAAGGGGGGCATAACAAATAAAAATAAAAATGCTGAAATTTCTGTTTCACTCAAACTTTTCACTCAAATTGTTATGCTGATGAAATTATTTGCAAAGAAAAACTGTAATAATTTAGAAAAATGCAAAAACACTTTTACAAGAGGACTCCACACCACTGTATCTGGAGGGGCTCAATTCAAAATGAACATAAAGAGAATTCAATTTAAAGTTGGTTGTTTGACTCTAAAGGGTTTTGCAACTTTTCCTGAAAGTCAGCAAAACTCAAGTTCAGGTTCAGTCTGTGAAAATGTTTCCTCTTATTTATTTTGCCAGTGTCACATGGACAGCTTTTGCCATGATGGATTCAACCAAGATTTATTTGTTAAATCAGATGTACTGCTCTCTGTAATATAAGGAAATATTGTTATTCAGTTCTGCTTTGCTTCTACTTTCATTTTATCATGTGCAACTGCTGATGCACAAACTTTTAAATGCTTATTCCCTAACTCTCTTCTTTAATGCCGCCTCTGCATAGTAAAGTGTCTCTGACAGTGTGGTTGCATTCAGCCAGATGGGGCTGTAGTTTGCAAGAGCCAAAGGGCTCTGAAGGACTGCAGTTTGTGTATGTCACTGATTAGAGGCTTTGTGGAGGGACTTACCAGCCCCATGTTCCACTCAAAGCCAAAGAAGCCTGTTGCACAATAAAAGTCGGGGTGGTTGGGGAGCCCTCAGGGGAGCCTGCTGATTGGCTGGGAAAATGGTAGTGGATGGATGAAGGCTGAGGAAACTGCGGGGTAGTGAGCTAACTGCTGACCTGCCACACTGTTTCCTTTGGAAGGGCCTGAAGTTATGAAGTTACATTAGCGATTGTAAATTGGTAAAGTTTATGAGATTAAAATGTACCAGGGCTGGTTTCAAATTTAGCGATACTTCGCAATTGATTTGAACAATCCCAATATTGATACTTAAAATCCAATATCGAACTTTTACTCTGTGCACAACCCTCTACAAATCACTTTATACTGTATATACTGTAAAAGTAAGTTGTTGTAGGCTGATATAGCCTGAGTTCTACAGTTAGAGCAACTTACAGAAGCCTCTAGAGGTGAAATAAAAAAAATAAAAACAAATCTGGTGAAATATATACAGTATATTATAATATACAGTATTTTATAATATACAGTATATATTTAACCAGATGACATTTTTTCATTATTATTCACAAGATATGAAGTTGGACACATGATGTATGTGCTAACAGGGCATGTTTCCATTTAATCAATAATTTGGTTTTCATGCCCTCACTTCAATTGTGATTGGATGAATACTGTCGTGATTTTTTTAAATTTTTTTATTTCACCTCTAGAGGCTTCTGTATGTTTCTCTACAGTAACTGTAGAATTCTCCACTGTCAACAAAAGAACACAGAGAAATAATAAAAAATAAATAAAAAAACAATTGGGAGCTATCGACACACACACACACACACATATATATATATATATATACAGGGTTGGGAGGGTTACTTCTGAAATTTATTCCACTACAGATTACAGAATACATGCTGTAAAATGTAATTTGTAATATATTACATTAGATTACTCAAGGTCAGTAAAAAAAACTCTGCCAGTCCAGTAAGACGAAATACACATGTTAAAAATACATTCTCTAAAAAAAACTAAATATCTTATGCAGTGTTGTTTCTAAAACAAGATAATCAAATTGATCTTGTTTTAAGGAATTTTTTACATTTTTACCAGAAAAAAATAAATAATAATATTATCAAGAATACGATTTTTGTCCTAATATCAAAGGTCTCACTAGAAAAAAATGTATTATGAATTTTCTTGATAAAAAAAATATGATCGTGTCTGGCAACATGTGCATGTAAAATGGCTAAATAGCATTTTAGCTCAGTGTAAACTTGACATTTTACACAAGGTTTATTTCTATTTCTTCTGCTTCAAACTTACTTCAAACTTTCTTCTCTCTCTGCTCGTATGAATGTAACACATCATAAGAAAGTGTTTCACCGCTGTTCAAATTCACTTTGGATCGCATCATTTATATGTATAAATGTTTTCCATCTGAAAGGACTAAATATTAAATTACACAAATGAAATAAAATGAAAAGTAATCTCTTCATTAATCAAAATACTATTTGAATGTAACTGTATTCTAATTATCAATGTAGTGGAATAGAGTTACTCATATTTTGTATTTTAAATATGTAATCCCGTTACATGTATTCCGTTACTCCCCAGCACTTTATACATATATACACTGGCGGCCACAAGTTTGGAATAATGTACAGATTTTGCTCTTATGGAAAGATATGGGTACTTTTATTCACCAAAGTGGCATTCAACTCATCACAATGTATAGTCAGGACATTAATAACGTGAAAAATTACTACTACAATAGGTATACAACTACTTCAAAGAGTTCTCATCAAAAATCCTCCACGTGCAGCAATGACAGCTTTGCAGATCCTTGACATT
Organism: Xyrauchen texanus; assembly: GCF_025860055.1. Lineage (NCBI taxonomy): Eukaryota > Metazoa > Chordata > Actinopteri > Cypriniformes > Catostomidae > Xyrauchen > Xyrauchen texanus. The sequence goes on along the minus strand of NC_068314.1, from coordinate 31,566,874 downwards.
CTAGCTGTCAGTTTGTCCAGAATCTCAGGTGACATTTCACCCCACGCTTCCTGTAGCACTTGCCATAGTTGTGTCTTGTCGAGCACTTTTCCCACACCTTACAGTCTAGCTGATCTCAATGGGGTTAAGATCCATAACAGTCTTTTCCAATTATCTGTTGTCCAATGTCTGTGTTTCTTTGTCCACTCTAACCTTTTCTTTTTCTGTTCTCTTTACTGTTGTACATGAAACTGGTGTTGAGCGGGTAGAATTCAGTGAAGCTGTCAGCGGAGGACATGTGAGGTGTCCATTTCTCAAACTAGAGACTCTGATGTACTTATCCTCTTGTGTAGTTGTATCTGGTCTTCCAAATCTCTTTCTGTCCTTGTTAGAGCCAGTTGTCCTTTGTCTTTGAAGACTGAAGTCTTTTTTTGCCATCTTTGACCTAATATTGACCTTAAGACATGCCAGTCTATAGCATACTGTGGCAAGTTATATAACATGGTAGAAGGTCCTCTATAAAATTAAAAAGCATTATCTGAGAGAATTTCTATTTTAATCTTAGCAAAATGTACATTAATACTGTAATATATCAAAATTAATCAGAATTGGATCGATCGGTAGCTAAGAAATTGAAATCGAATCTGGACATCTGTATCGATACTCTGCCCTAAAATGTACATTCTTTCTATTTTCGGAAAATGGACCAAAAATATGAATGACTCATCTATCACTTAGGCTTGTCCAAATTTTTGTCAATTTCCCTGAGGGTGAAAGTGATACAGAGTTTGGGGCTGCACTGTTTGTACAACCACTCGAAGAGACGATGAGTGTTGGAGAAATCTGTTTTTCATTTGGTATTGCAATTGGTGTAGAAATGACACATTTCACACTTGTGAAAGCACCAATGTTATTTTCTCTGCTGAAAATTGACTTTAACACTTCAAGTCTTTCTTTCTCTCTCTCTCTATTGAAGCAAATTGCAGAAGTGCAGAGTTCTAAATTGTCGCAGATGTCTAACACATGATAGAAAAACCCAGACTTGAACACAGCCATTGAAGGTCACTTGAGTATAATCGGTGGTAATTATCATTTTTTTCTTTGTGCTGTTGAGCCAAATCATGATGTCCAAAACTGCAAATGCATTAACTCTCCATGTCGCAGGAATGCAGGTGCAGGCTTGCACACAGTCTGACACTCTGGAGACCATGCAGTCAAAGGCATTCAGGAAAAGAATTGCACACTGTCGAAGATAGCCATGTATTACAGTGATGTAAACAACACAATTGCAGGTTCCTGAGTGAATGATGCAAAGTGTGTGGAATTTTGTTTATAATATGCAAAACAAAGGCCCAGAAAACTATAATAAAACTTTCAGAAACGTCTAGGCTTTGACTGCACGGCCATTAGCATGACTGCTGTAAATGCCAAATCCTAGATATTGATTTCAGTGTTTGATTGCAGGGCCAGGAGTACATGATCATGTTCTCCCTTTGAAGGTAGTTGTGGCCATTTCTTATTTTGTTTCAGTTTGGTTTCCGGTTTGGTTTGGTTGTGTTTTTCCTTGGTAATGGTGTGATGCTGAATGCATTTTCTGGTGTACTCAGAATCTTGCGAGGGACCAAACATCCATTCATCTTGGTCTTCCCCTCACTTTTGAAGTGTGAAGTAGTTGGAAAGCTCTCAAATTTCCTTGGCAGACGGGGCCCCCATAGTGAATCCTATTGCTCCCAGCAGCTACAAAGGAATCAAAGAGCTCATCATATTCTCCTTTGAACATAATAGATTTCCGAATCTGTTCCTTTCTTTCCTTCTCTCACTCAGCTTTCGTTCCATTTGTGCAAAAAGCATCAGAAATGCTGTCAAAGAGCTAAATCAGTTTCGAATCAAGGATAAACTGCCATTAAGTCTCAATATGATACTATCATGTCAAGGATGCTGCAAGTACTTCAGCAAAATAATATGTATAATTTCTTAGGCATTTCCATCTTTCTTAGGAAATGCCTAAACAAGCATATTAAACAAGATTTTTTTATGAACCGAACAGATAGTTTGGTAACGTAACACTGTTGTGGCCTAAATTTACAGATAATGTAAAGTCATTATGCAAAATAAACCCCAAAAGGGTAATCAGGTGATCATCCTTAAGAGGTTTATTTTGTGATAATGACCGACTGACATTATCCCGCTCATTACCCAGGTACTTGCTAAATAAATAAATGGATGTCAAATATTGATATGAATATTGAGCAGTCATTATATTAAAATATATGACCATAGAATGCTGCGATTGACCAATAAGAATAGTGTATTCTAGATAGCTGCGTAATGAAAAAATAAAGTGTTCTCCTGTGATGACTATTCCACATTAACATAAACATAAGAGACAGCCAATATGTTTTATGACATCAAAATCCAATTGATCAAATTAACCTCCAACCAAAATAAGATCTTTTGTGTGAAATTGGCAAGCATCAAACATTTGTGGTTACAAGGATTAAACCTTGTCAAACACATAACAGATTACAGATCTGTCTGATTGATCCTATCGTTCTGTCTTTTTGCTCATACAGAACTGATCTCACTAAATCCATAAAGCCCCTGCTTGGCTTATGACTCTTGAAATAATTTTTTCACTCATCCTCAAAAAGTTTTCATATTTCATCTTCTGTTGGAACATTTAATATGTAATTTCGCTCTCTGAGAGAAGACTGCATGTAGTCATTTGCATGGTAATGTGTTTCCAAGGGCCACGGCACTAGGGTGAATGAGTGGGCGACCCTACGCTAGCTTCTGTATGGGGCCCATCTCGTCTCCTGTCAGGCAGGGAAAGAGAGAAACTACCATCAGTTGTTATCATCAGAGAGCTAGATTAGAGATCAGATGGGCACAGGCTTGGCTCAGCTTTCTCTTTCATGTGTCCACCAGGGAATCTGCAGTCTGTTGTGTGTGACGGCACACCATTCTCTAAAGTATTTACGGAACTGTTACTTTAACAATCTGAACTTTATTCCATTCTTCTCACAGATCAGACACTGTAAAACTTTATCAAAGCTGACATGACAGAAACTTATCAAAGAAAAATATGTAACAGAACTTAAACAACAATGAACAACTCTCCATGAGCCCGAGGTTTTAAAAAGGAAACCTTGAAAGAGGAAGCTTGATGCAATTGCCAGGAATTGCCATCATAAAATCATACATAAATAAGTGCAGACTATACAGGTTCTATATGTACCACCAGAGGAACATTGTATTGCTCAGTGGTTGCTGAATTTTTTTTGGACAATTATTGATATTCAGTAGAGTTAGCATATATAGCTATAAAATAAACATTGACCTCAGAGCCATGATAATCTGGTCTTCTTAATGGCAAATGCCAATACTGATAACTAGAGTGATGTAGTTAAGCTGATATTCATAAAGTGTGTGATAAGACTTGTGCAATTTAACACATATCAATTCATGTCATCGATGTACAATGTACGATCTCAAGTGAAATATATAATGGTGTATTATTCATAGACAAAAATGCTGGGACAATTTTTATTTCACACAAATTTTTATTTGACTAAACAAGCACGATTATAGACAGATACAACACACTCTCATGATGAAGCCTTACTGGGGCAACTGTTTTTTTCAGAACCACCAAAACCACACCATTGGTCAGTATGTTAAATGTCACTACATTGCTTTACACACAGCTACATTTTACAATTCTGTCACTATTTACTTATTGCTTTATTATTACATTTTTATTTTGTCTAATGGGAAAAACACACAAAAAAATTATTTGAAGATTTACGCATTTGAATTTAATAACAAAATTCCATCAAACTGAATTTAGTAATCTTATTTTCCCCTCCACTTTTCCTCCCCAATTTGCAATACCCAATTCCCAATGAGCTCTAAGTCCTCGTGGTGGCATAGTGACTCGCCTCATGAATTGAGTAATCTTAACTAAAATAAAAAAGGGCCAGATTCACCAAGAAGGAATTACGGCCATTTGCTTCGAGAGAGAGAGAGAGAGAGAAGAGAAAGAAAGACTTGAAGTGTTAAAGTCAATTTTCAGTAGAGAAAATAACATTGGTGCTTTCACAAATGCGAAATGTGTCATTTCTACACCAATTGCATGCGCTTGCTGGTTTAGCGCCCGATTCACTAATGTAATTATGCAGATAAGGCAAAGGTGCAAACTGAATGCAATTTGCACGTGCAGTTATGATTTTGTGGTCCAATTCTGAGCGCAATATAGCGGAGGATACCACAAGAGGTGCAGACCACCATATTTGACAAACCCTGCTGGGACTGTAAAGCAGCACTTTGATCCAGACACCTGGATCATCTCTTAAACATGTGCTTGACGACACAAGCGTCTGGATATATGCCAGGTTATAATTCTCCATCATTTGATGATTATTTATGGAACACAGGACTAGCAGATGAAGACGATGATGATGTGAACCCAAGTGCAATTTATTTACAGATGAATATATATCAGAATGTGAAATCCAAACGTGAAATAATTCCAAAGTGAAAACAAAACTTAAACATGAATTTAACTAGATTAGACTTGACTTGACTAAGACTAGACTAAGACTTGACATTACTTTAACTATACAATGAGCAATACTCGACAAAGGCAAACACGAGGGCTTAAATACACACACTGGGGAAACAAGATAACAAGTCAACCAATAAAAGGACAGAAATAATAAACAAGATAACAAGACTAATAAACAAACCAATAACATAACAGAACTGATGAACATGATCACAAGACTAATGATACAAGAACCAATAAGAACAAGACACATGAAACATGAGGGAAACAGGAAACCACATGACTAAGTCACATGACCAGACTAGGAAGGCATAAAAGACAACAACAACAACAACAACAAGAAATAAAAACATGAACAAAACACACATAGACGTGACAGAATCCCCCCTTCTACGGACTGCTCCTGGCAGCCAAAAATAAACAAACAAAACACAAGTTCAATAATGAGCTGGGTTGGGCTTTTTTTGGGAAGCAGATCACAGGGGCCCAGACGGGGCTGCAGACCACGGGGGGCCAGAGGGCACTGAAGACCACAGAGGGCCAGAGGGCGCTGCAGACCATGGAGGGCAGAGGACCAGGTTTGAGCAGGCTGAGGGCCCAGAGACCAAGGCAGTCCAGGCGACCATGGTGGATCTGGTGAAGGATCCAGAGACCAGGGCAGACCAGGAAACCAGGGCAGAGCTGGCAGATGACCCAGAGACCAGGACAAACCAGGTGACCAGGGAGGAGCCGGCGAGGCCAGGAGACCAGGGCTGTATTACAGGGACAATCCCCCTGGAGCAATCTGGAGTTAAGTGCCTTGCTCAAGGACACAATGATGGTGGCTGTGGGGATAGAACCAGCGAAATTCTGATTACCAGATTACCAGTTATGTGCTTTAGACCACTACACCACCACCACTCAAAATAATATAATTATGTTGGCTTGACAAACCACAGGCTTGGTTTAGGATTTTTCCAACATCCCTAAACAAAGACCAGAATTATAAATTGTAACTCTTAACCTTTTCTAGCTAAATCCACCAAAATTGGCACAGACCTTCAGAATGTTCTAACTTACGTTGCTGTATCTCTTCTATCTGATCAGTCATATGGTTTTCCTGCAAAGTGGCCAAATTCCAAAGGTTTTCAGACAAGGCTTTGTCAAGTCATTATAATAGTTTGTCTTGACAAACTTTACCTATCTAATGATATATTTCAAATCCTTGTCTTCATAGTTGGCGGTGGGTTCACGAACGATATAATTATATATATATATATATATATATATATAGTGAAGCCCAACTACAGGCCCTGTGTGTTTATGACAGAGCTGGCAGATGACCCAGAGACCAGGACAAACCAGGTGACCAGGGAGGAGCCGGCAGGGCCAGGAGACCAGGGCTGATCCGGTAGGAGTCCAGAAGACCAGGGCAGATCCGGCGGGAGGCTAGGAGACCAGGTGGACGGCCAGGAGCATGGCCTGATGAAAGAGAGGATTCAGTCACTATCTCTGGAACAGTTGAGGCTTAAATTCTAGCTCTGGAATGGACGAGGCATCAGATGCTTCAGAACAAATTGCTATTATTGATTGAGTACATATGCAATCAATGTTCAAAACAATGTCCTTACCTTACCCCGATTCACTATGGTAAGCCTATAAAAATGATTTGTATTTTGAGCTGATGCAAATCAGACTTTATTAGACTACCCTGACTGATATCGATAATCTTTAGTGGCCAGATATTGTCTGCCTGGCTAGTATAGCAGTCTATCACTAGTCAGTTTCAAAATCTCAGACTTTGTAGGCAGATATTGGTGTATAGGTAAATCTTAGCACAATTTGTGACATTGTTGAGATGTATGTGAGATTACTAGGGTTTATTTCCCAGAAGAAAACTACATGAAGCAGTAGACTTAAGCAGAATTCTCCATTTGCTCTCTTACTGCTGTCTTGGAGAAACAATTGACATACTGAAGAGATCTCATTTTTGATTTTTCTTTCCTTTGGGCCAGGTCTCCGTCCACACTTCAATGGTTCAACTCTTTGTGCTTTCACTGTAGCTTTGCTGTAAAGGCAGATATATTAAGAATCAGTCTTGATTGATTCACTCCATGAAATAGTCACTTGGCTGTTGCTTTGAACTGCAGCTGCAATGACAGAAGGTATCTTTGAAAAATTGAAACGCAGTGTTTTAGTTATGTCATTTTCAATGTTGCTGTTTCAGTATCCTCTGACACATCTTAAGGTTTCCTCTTCAGACTTGTTCCTCCTAAAATGCTGAACGTGAAAATAGAATCCATTTGTCAGTTGGCATCATAAACATTTTATTTAGCTTTGGCTTTGATTTCAAGATGTGCTGCAGCACTTTGAGTTGAGGTTTGGTCATAAATCTGCTACACATGCACAGTGAGCTTCATCTGCATTTTATAGCAAGCCTGTTTTCTGAGAATGACCTTGGAAGTCGGTAGAAGAGCCCACAAAGGTTTACAGCCCTCTTATATGACCTCTCTGTCCCAATAAGAGCTATTTTTACTTGGTTATGACCACACTGTTTCTGCAGGTGTTTGCGAGCCTGATTATCTCTACAGTTCCATTTAGATGCTATCAACTAACAAGCTTTATCATTTGAGAATATAGCTGATATAGTTGCTGCAGATGAGTAATTTTAATCACACCAATTAAAGGTTGATGCTTTTTTTACTGTCTTGATTGTGCTGTTTTGCCATGTTGAATTAGGTACAGGTAACCAATAAGGTGAAGAAGTGTGTTGGCCTATGCAGGGGTGGAACTTGTTTTTTGGTGCAGTATAGGGGTGCTAATGAGAAAGCTTGGAATAGGTTAAAGCTGTAGAAAGTTGGATAAAGCCTAGCCTATATAAAAGAGTGAATCTACGGAAAATAGTTTGAAATTGCTCGTGACATTTATTTTAGCAATTTAACCATGTACTATGTAACTATACCCTAACCCTAATATTTACATTTTACATTTATGCATTTGGTGGACACCAAAGCGACTTACAGAGCCTTTATTACAGGGACAATCTCCTGGAGCAACCTGGAGTTAAGTGCCTTGCTCAAGGACACAATGATGGTAGCTGTGGGGATCAAACCAGCGAAATTCTGATTACCAGATTACCAGTTATGTGCTTTAGACCACTACACCACCACCACTCCAAATAATATAATTATGTTGGCTTGACAAACCACAGGCATGGTTTAGGATTTTTCCAAAATCCCTAAACAAAGACCAGAATTATAAATTGTAACTCTTAACCTTTTCTAGCTAAATCCACCAAAATTGGCACAGACCTTCAGAATGTTCTAACTTACGTTGCTGTATCTCTTCTATCTGATCAGTCATATGGTTTTCCTGCAAAGTGGCCAAATTCCAAAGGTTTTCAGAAAAGGCTTTGCCAAGTCATTATAATAGTTTGTCTTGACAAACTTTACCTATCTAATGATATATTCCAAATCCTTGTCTTCATAGTTGGCGGTGGGTTCACAAACTATATATATATATATATATATAAGTGAAGCCCAACTACAGGCCCTGTGTGTTTATGACAAGTACTATTGCGCAATGCACAAACCTTATCTAACCTTCCTAATCAAGTGTTTCTAAGCAACATCTCCCAATTTTGGTGAATGGATTCAATGTTTATAAAAACAAGATTCCCAGCTTTTCTCAGCACAGAGGTTGAGGAAACAACGTGATTCCGTTCCAACATTGTATTATGCCACAGTCAGCAATAGAAGAGATATTGTGTTTTTTTCCAGAAATGCGTTTTGAGCATCACACAAAAAAACAATCCTCCCATGGAAAATGGAAGTAATATGGGCAGGAAAACTCTTTCCGAGAGGAGCAAGTATGTATTTGCTGTCACTATGTGCAGGTATCTTTCTCAAATCTTAAATGACCCCTGCAATGCTGTAGCTGACTGCACCAAATTTTAAATCCATACGTCAGTGAGAAAGGAAGATAGTATATCCACTTTCACGCCCTTGTGGTTTTGTTTTGGCTGTTAGGAACCTTTGAATCTCCCAGAGTTAATTAAGTTTTCATTAACTGTGTGTTATGAGATCAACTGGCCTTGTGTATCAAGTTTTCTGAAAGTCAATTTGAAAATTAAAGATTTAAATGATGAATAACTGTTTGCTCTAGATCTGATGCCAGCAAATCAAGCTTAAGGCAAAGTGTGAAAGTAAGAAAAGGTTAAGATTGAGTAAGTATAATTGAATAGTTTCTTGGGAGTTTTAAATATTAGTGAAGCATTTCAGGGTGCATTACTCATGATGTTGCGAACACTAACAAGTTCCCTATTAGAACAACATCTACAGGAAGCTCACTAGTCAGACACAGAGTACTGGATTTTGGCTCATCTGCTTCTAGTCTGTAAATTGAGAAAATAATTTCTTTTGTGCTAATTCCCTCTCCATCTCTTGGACTTTATACAGTAATGGCTTGTTTGCCACCAGAGCTGATAAGTGAAGCAAAAACTGAAATATCAAACATATATTTTAGAATTAGTTTCTCAGTCGTTCGAGGTCAGTGCCACAATGAATACATTTCACAGTCATGTTGATGCCTGGAAAAATACTGATGTACCTCTTTTAATTTGTTGGATATGCTGATTGATAGAGGCAAACAAGGGTCAGACTTGATTGCTGGATACTATGAACAAATGCATTCAAATGGGCATGGATGTGAGATTTCTATAGTGGTAATAGTCTTACAAAATTATTCTGGTAGCCTTTGCTAAGTGAGGGGGATTAATGGTAAATGGAGGCTTGTACGGGAGCTGCCAGAGCCTATGGGAGATGGATTAGACAGGGCAGTCTGCATGCCAATGAGTACAATTATCTGGAGGCAAGCGGCAAAGCTTGACAAACTAACCATGCCAGCGACATACCAGCTGAGAGCGAGTACGTGGGCACATTTGCCAGTGATGGGCCAGTAGGAACATTTTTAAGACTCAGAGCTCTGCCTTGTCTTGTTTAAGTATCAAATTTGTCTCAGATGCTTCTTTTAAAACAGCCACATATGAGTCTTACTATACATACTGTGGGAGAATTTGGTGAGAAATGTTTGAATTCATATTGAAATCTCTTTGGACTTTTGGTTACAGACACATCATTTCTGGGGTATAAAATTTGAGACTTAACAATACAAGTTGAGCTCAAGTGACAGCATTTGTGGCATAATGTTGATTACCACAGAAAATGATTTAGACTTGTTACAACGCTAACAATGGAAGTGAATGGTGCCAGTCCATAAATGTTAAAATGCTCACTGTTTAAAAATTATAACCACAAGATGTAAACAATATGTGCTAACATGAGTTTAGTTTGATAAAATCAGGGATTTACCAGCTTTATGGCATTTACCCGATCACAGGCTTACTGACGTTACGTCTGCAGGACAACAAAGTTGTAATATTGGATTTATCGAGCGATTTTATCTCAATAAAATCGTGTTACACTTACAGTACAAAGTCTTGTGGCTACACTTTTAAAACCGTTTGTATTTGATTGTATATGGACTGGCCCCTTTCACTTCCATTGTAAGATCCTCACTTTAACCACAATTCTTGCTTTATATAAATAGTTAAATGAGGGAAGTTTCAAAATAACTTTTTTATGAACATAATTTCATGAATGCTGTTGATTGAGCTGAACTTGTATTGAACCCAAAATAAAAAGTCTTAATTTAGGAGTGGTGGTGGCGTAGTGGGCTAAAGCACCGAACTGGTATGCAGAAGGTCGCTGGTTCGATCCCCACAGCCACCACCATTGTGTCCTTGTGCAAGGCACTTAACTCCAGGTTACTCCGGGGGGATTGTCCCTGTATTAAGTGCACTGTAAGTCACTTTGGATAAAAGCATCTGCCAAATGCATAAATGTACATTTAATCATGATACTTCTTTATCTTTCTTAATTGTTATTTATTAATATTACTTGCTTAATAGATTTTTTCCTGTTTAAATCTGTTCATTTACTTTCTTAGTTTACTCTGCACTGTTACTTAATTTAATTTAAATTGCATAAAAATATCTAAACATTCTTAAAACGATTAATTTACTTGACAAGCAAAATGGTAAAAGATCATTTGTATTGTTTTCAGAGAAAAAACCAAAACTATTTGCCAATGGGGTAAGAAAAATATTATTTCAAAGGGATCAAAAGTTTATTTTTCATTGGCAGATTTTTCTTTTCTTGTTTTAAGCATGAAGTTTAATAAAAAAAAAAATCAGATTTCTCTGAAAACAAGACTTCAAATCTTAAGCCATTTTGCTTGTAAAATAAATATATCTTGTTTTAAGAATATTTCGATATTTTTTTGGAAAATAAAACAAATATACCAAGTAAGAAATTTATATTTTACAGTGCTGATATTTAGTTATTTAGTTGTATTTATTTTATTTTATTTTGTTAATGCTCACTTTGATACACTGCACTTTATTTTATTGTACAAATTTACAGTTTTTGACTTGTCAATAAAGCAAACCAAAATGGAGATATTAAAGAGTTTTCATTATTTGTGATTTCAGTGGCTCTTCAGCGGCTGTTGACTAAGACAATAGAATTACAACACTGTAGAAAGTTTTAGCAATTTTCAAACAATGTCTTTTTAATGCTTTGATCGCTGGCCTACAATTGATGCTGCGACCAAATGGCCTGCCGTTGTTGATTTAATTTTTTTAAATGAATGTTTTTGCCTAGAGCCATTGAAGAAAACCAATAACAGCTCAGAGTTTCACTGCCTCACGTTATCTGATATAGATGACAGAGCAATTATTCCATCAGTGAAGTTATAGCTTTTTGTATGAGAGGTTGTTGCTGTAGGTTTTAAACCTTAAAAACATAAATATCAAACAGATATAGGGAGTATTCTTAACTTGTGTGTGCACAGGAGTGATATTGATTTGTTTTTCATTTGTTCTCTCCAGCTGTGCAATCTCTGAACAACCTGAACGACCAGATTGCTCACTTCATGGTGAACAGACCCAACTCCATGAGCCATGAACAGGACACCTTTCTGCCCAATGAAAGAGATACTTTGAAACAATCCATGGCTCTGATGAGACACCTGCTTATGGACGCACAGGTAAACCACCATATATACAAGGAAATGTCTTTGCTGTTACCCTTTATATCAGCAACAACCATAATGTTAGCTTTAATAGTCAATTGAGACTTTTTACACATTGCTCAATATACAAATTGGTCTCCAAAATTGCCTGTGCAATGTTTTCATTAGATTTATCTACAATTTCACCATCATTTATCTTTATCAAATCAAATGAATGAAATGACACTGTAGAGTGGCAATGCTCAGCTACACAGCTACACACACACACACATATATATATATATATATATATATATATATATATATATATATATATGTAATGGGAGCCAACTGGTATGTTATAGCTGAGTGGTATGTGTAAAACCTCACTCCCCTCTCCTCAAGAGGTACACTAGTGACTGATGTTAGAGGCTGTATCCTTTAGCCTCCTCGTTAGCAAGCCCACCTCCCATGCCGGCTGATGTCGGTTGGAATCCCTCTAAGAGCGGGTCGAGCAGGACCGGTAGTATATCTTTATATATATATTTCTGTCATCATTACTAGATTTTATAGTATTTTTATAATTTTTATTATGTAGGCTACTATTACCTGTAGGCTACATATAGCCTACTTATATTATTAAACTTGACTAAATCAGAAGGCAAAGAATACCTGTATAGTCAGCGTCAGATGATGGAGATGAGGGATGTAACAGGTGTTTCGCAGGGTGATGAATTCTGTTTAAAGTGTTTCTCTTCACTTCAAAACCAAATCGCTCCAACATTGCACGCTTGCGCTGCATATTAAACAGGAGTGATTGTTTTATCACATCGGTTGCTTGTAGTACAAGGTATAACTTCATTTCATGTCGAACTAACAGGTTTATATAGCACCTTTTACACCTAGCATGGAGCCATCTTGAACATTTTGTCTCGGAACTTCCGTTCTAGCGGTTCTATATAGATATCTATGGTGTTGATGTCAAAGTGTAATTAGCTAGCGAAGAGGATTTACAGGATTTAGAGTTGTCAATAAATATCATGAGTATTTAAGTGTTCAGGGAATCAACTGGAGGCAGACAGGGGAGATTTTAAAACAAGAGTGCCTCATTGATAAATACACAAGATCCTACCTTCAAGCTGTGGAGGTACTGAGCTCATGAAACTCCAAGACAACACAAAGTCATTAAAAATATCTCTGTAAGACACCTCTGTCATTGTCATGTCATTCACCAATCCCGTTATAGTTAAGGTAAGCAGATTTTTTTGACAGTTAAACCAGGACGGGGGGAGGGGTGACACTATATTTACACACACACACACACACACACACACACACACACACACACACACACACACACACACACACATGCGTGCGCGCATACACACGCACACACACACACACACACACACGCACAAAGTGTGTTTTATTTTATATTCTGTTTACAACAAGAAAGGGGCGAAGCTGAATAAGGTGAATAGGTCAGCAAATGTGCAACTTCCTTTGCTAACTGTGCACTCATACTAAAATAAATGAACAGCGGAGTGCTGCATGAGATGAGAGAGAGAGAGAGAGAGAGAGAGAGAGAGAGAGAGCACAACCTAAAAAAAATGACCAGGAATAATTGGCAATCCAAAACGGAGAAAAATGAGAAAACCATTTCCAAACATGATTTAATAAAGTAGAAACTGGCACAAATTGTAAGCAAAATCAAATAACTAAAGATTTGGAAGTACTAGAAATGGCAATCAAAGATAATCAAAACCCATTAGACTTTCCTATTACTGAAAAGGAACTTAAAGACTAAATTAAAACTCTAAATCCCCAAAAAGCATCTGGACCTGATGGGATATTGAATCCCTGACATCTGGAATCAAGGACTGGTAACTCCCATCTTTAAAAATGGAGATACATTTGACCCGAATAATTACAGAGGCATTTGTGTGAGTAGCAACCTGGGAAAAATATTTTGCAGTATAATTATTTTGAGACTTTTGGACTTCATCACAACACACAATGTCTTGAACAGAAGTCAAATTGGATTTTTACCAAATGACCGTACATCTGGCCATATTTACACATTAAAAACATGTCCAAAATAAAGGAAAACAATTAGCCTGCTTTAATGATTTAAAACAAATTATTTGATTCAATCTGGCACAATTGAATATTTTACAAACTTATTGAAAGTTGCATAGGAGTTAAAACCTATGACCTCATTAAATCAATGTATACTGAAAGCAAAAAAAGAACATGATTTCTTTCCCTGGAGCGTGGAGTGAGACACGGTTGCTGTTTAAGACCAACATTGTTTAACATTTACATCAACAAACTAGCAACCAGTCTGGAGCAATCTGCAGACCCTTGTCTCCCTCCACACGACTCCGAAATCAAATGCCCGCTTTATGCAGATGACCTGGGTCTGCTGTCTCCCACTGAACAACGTCTACAGCAAAACCAGGACCTGCTAGAGCAATACTGTCAGACCTGGGCCCTGACAGTAAACCTCAATAAAAAAAAAAACCCCATCATAACCTTCCAGAAAAGATCTAGATCCCAGGGAACTAAAAATCACTTCCACTGGAAACCTTGCAGTGAATGAACGGAGAGATAAAGCTCACAAGGCCTTCTATGCCATAAAAAGACAATGTCCTATAGAGATACATATTATAATTTTGTTAAAAATGTTAGACTCAGTGATAGAGCTGATTACCCTGTATGGCAGTGAGGTGTGGGGTCCTCTGATAAATCCAAATCAAGAATTCACCAAATGGGAAAAACATCCATTTGAAACCTCTAAAACTCAGCGACCCCCACTCATACCATTATAAAGCCCTGCAATTCCAAGAGTTGAGCAAAGAAACCAATTCCCTCTCTCAGCTGGTCCGGAGCTTTAGTCCTGATGCTTCACCAACATCTACTAACCCTCATCACACTGGAGACCTGGACCAGAACGATACTGCTAAACTAATTATATACAGACAAATAAAACATAATTGTATCACTTATTGGGAAACTCAAACACTATCAAATAACAGTGTAAAATCAATACTATCTGGCCCTAAAAAAAGAATACATCATGGCAGACTGTCTGTACAAAGTGACAGGAAAAAAAACTGATAGCACCCTTGACAGGGTACAGACTCAGTGGACAAAACCTCACTATAGAAATGGGCAGACACAGGAAAACATGGCTGCCACAGGAAGAAAGGCTGTGTCCACACAGTGATCAAAACAATATCGAAACAGAATGCACAAAATACACTGCCATTTGGGAAAATGTTAACCACAAAATTAAACATATTCTCAGCATATTAACGTATTATTGCTGAGCAATACTTAAAATATAAGTAGTATTGCCTTGGCAATACTGGCAATACTGGCAATACTGGTGAAGGCGGCTATGGGGTAAATTAATCTTTTGTTTAATGTGTTTCAATATTTGTATACGAAAACAAGACAAAGATGCTTGTTAAAAATATACATTTTGGAGTTTTCAAAGTAATTTTGGGATGACACTGTAAGAGAGACTTTTTTTTTTACATGGATAATTCACCCAAAAATGACAATTCTCTTATCATTTACTCACCCTCATGCGATCCCAGATGTGTATGACTTGCTGTCTTCAGCAGAACACAAATTATAATTTTTTTTTTAGAAAAATTGCTCACCTCTGTAGGTCCATACAATGCAAGTGAATGATGATCAGACCTTTGTAGCTCTAAAAATCACATAAAGGAAACATAAAAGTAATCCATACGATTTAAGTGTTTTAATCCATATATTCAGAAGCGATACTTTACACATCTGGGATGGCATGGGGGTGAGTAAATAATGAGAGAACTTGTGTGAGCTTTAATTAAATACAATTCAGATAAAACATCAGCAGTTGAGATGGGATGACTCATTCCTAATTATTTTCAATGGGCACCTCAGGAAAAGATTTCAACAAATTAATAGGCAGACCTCTGTGGCATGACACTTAACTCTGGCTGATTGCATCTGTGTCACCACATGATCCAATAAGTCACAACAGCACATCTACACCACAAGATCCATTAATGACTCTGTCCGTAGAGATGCTGTCCACAGTTACACTTTAAAATCTGCAATCTTTGAAACATTTCCACTCAAATCCTTGTTTAGCACCCAGAGGCAATAGGTGGAGCCGAAGAGCACTATAATACCTGGAGAGTGCCATTGGCAGGGTTGGGATGGTTCTTTTGAAATGTAATCCACTACAGATTACAGAATACATGCTGTAAAATGTAATTTGTAACATATTACATTAGATTACTCAATGTCAGTAACACTTTCTAAATACTTTGGATTACTTCTTCAGCACTGGTAGATTTTTTTCACTTGTTTTGACAATAAAAACTGCCAGTACAGTAAGACAAGATACACATGTTAAAAATACATTCTCAATAAATCCTAAATATCTTATGCAGTCTTGTTTCTAAAACAAGATAATCAAATTGATCTTGTTTTAAGGATTTTTAGACATTTTTACAGGAAAACAATAAAAAAAATTATTATCAAGAATACGATTTTTGCCCTAATATCAAAGGTCTTACTAGAAAAAAGAAATGATGATCTAACGTGAATTTTCTTGATAAAATAATATGATCGTGTCTGGTAACATGTGCATGTAAAATGTCTAGAAATATAATTTTAGCTGAGCGTAAAGCTGACAATTTACACAAGGGTTATTTCTATTTCTTCTGCTCCAAACTTAATTCAAACGTACTTCTCTCTCTGCTCGTATGAATGTAACACATCATAAGAAAGTGTTTCACCGCTGTTCAAATTCACTTTGGATCGCATCATTTATATGTATAAATGTTTTCCATCTGAAAGAACTAAATATTAAATTACACAAATGACAATAAAATGCAAAGTAATCTCTTCAGTAATCAAAATACCTTTTGAATGTAACTGTATTCTAAATACCAATGATTTAAATTGTAACTGTAGCGGAATACAGTTACTTATATTTTGTATTTTAAAAATACGTAAACCTGTTACATGTATTCCATTACACCCCAACCCTGGCCATCGGTTAGCATTACCATTCATCACGATGGCAGTTGTTAGGCTGGCGCATTAATCCCTTAGTACACAACCTACTTGCTGCCATTTTTGCTTGTGGACACAAATTTCTAGCCTATTTTATTTTAAGCCAATCAGTTTAGCCGTAAATGTGGGTTATTACTCTGGGGCCGCAGGAGAACTGACTAACGGCACAACATAATATTTTAACAAAAATAGAGAAGTGCATGATGATGCATTTCAACATTTGCATGACATAACCAGAGGCACATTTATAAGCTTGTTTGCAGTCAAATTGCACTGTGACTCAATTGAGAGAGTGTTTTGCTTACGATGTAAAGGACCAGCGTACGACTCCTGAGGAGTCAATATCTAAGCCGAAAGTGTCTTAGAAGCACCACAAAATGACTTGGTTGCTCCAACTATTGCACTTTGTATATCACATTTGCTTTCATGATACTATCGGTTGGTTTAGGATATAGGAGGTAGATTTTCTTGATTTAAGACTCTATAGAGTATTAACACACAGTGGATGTTTGACCTCGTAACTGCGTGTAATGAACCACGTAATATAATTTAGCAAAAATGTTGAATTTGTTTTTCATGAGATCAGGCTGGTTTTGTATGTTTAATCGATTGTAATCTAGGTATGTACAGTATGTAATCTATTTAAGTGCTTATCTGTATTCAATACTGCTAGAGCTGAAGATGTTTTGGCAATGGTTTGGTGGTCAGGCAAAGTGTCATGCATACAAGGTCAAGGGAAGATGTCGAGGAAGGCTTGGGCATTTTTTAAATGTTGCTATTTGAATAATTGAATGTCACTTTCTTCGAAGAGGCATATAAATAATTGACTTTGCCCCTTTTCAACTGTGAATGCACTGTTCACAAATCATTAGCACTCTGTGCTGCTTTGACAGAAGATACCACATTTAACTGGCATTACACTTTTTGGCCTGAAAGATACTGAAAACAATAATCGATGCAAGTATTCTCTTGTGGTGGCTAGTCTGGAACAAAACGACAAATGTGCCTCAAGATATTGCATAAAAAGTATCCACTAACTGATTTCTCTGTTGTTGTTGTTTCTGTTGAGGGAAACTAGTCTCTCTGTGCTGATCACAATTAATTGTTTCCTCTCTCCATCCCCAGGATGTATGTTGAGGAAACATTGTGTCCGTAGCACAATGGCTGTCATTGGCTTTGTAAAACTTATTTCCTGAACATTGCAAACCTCCCTCTTAATCTTAAGGAGCTGTTTACATATGGAATAGAAACACTACTGTGGCTACCCTGATGGAAAATCTAGCTTCAATGGAAAGTTCTCCCAAACATGTAATTTACTCACTCTCACATCATTCCAAATCTATATGAATTTCTTTCTTCTGTGGAAGACAAAAGGAGACATTTTCAATCATGTTGACTGCTTTTTGTCCCCCATACAATGAAAGTGAATGGTTTCTGAGACTGTCAGTCCTTAATATTCAGCATAACATCTCTTTTTGTGTCTCTCAGCAGACAAAAAGTAAACTCTCTTACTCCTCGTTGTTAAATGATGAATGTTCATTGTGACAAGACATAGTGATGAATTTGGGTAATCAATTAGACACATTGCAGATTTACATGATTGATGACTCGTTCCCATTTTCCAGAATTTGTTTCCCTAACTTGTAGTGTCATTGATTAAGAGGAAAATAGTTCAGCAAAAGGCCATCGCCTTCCATTGAGGACTGCTATGTGCCCACTGCACATAGAGAATGTTAGCCCCAGACCACTTTCTCTTTCAGAACTGAAGTAGCAATATTTTATGATGAATGATCATGAATTTATGAATAGAAACTGGGGTTCAGGTGCTATGAACAAGTTAAACCTCAACAATGCGCACTGAAGATATTCTTATAGAAAATGCAATTTTATGTTACTGCCTCGCTTATTCGATTTGAGCTCCCTCTCACTGATAAAGATGGAATTGAGGGTTTATGCTTTTTTTATATGGATTTGAGCGTGGTAGCTTGAATCACTGATTGATAGTTGCGGAGCAGAAATTGGCAATCACAGTGCATTGGAATATTATGCAATCTTTTAGCATCCAGTTGGGGGGGGGACAGTTTCAGACATTATTAAGAGGAGGCACCGGTTTCAGAGATTATTATTCATAAGCTATCAGCCGTGATTTCATTGCTCAGAATGCATTGTAAGCTAACTGTGACGCTATATTACTGCATCTCCTGTCTATTGTACGCAGAGATACGAATTCACTAACCAGTTGCACCACTTTTGTGTGTGTTATTTCAGTGCAAAACTCTGGGTTGTAGCCACACAACCTGTATTTCAACTTAATCAGGCGCTAGCATGCATCACACGTTAGCTGCTTCCCAGATAGCATACTTCTACATGATTCTGCATAGGGTTGTCATGATACCAAAATGTCAGTAATTGGGAAGAATACCAGTAAAATCTCACGATTCTCAATACCAATTTCGATACCAACAAACAAATATATAGGTAATATGCTAATGAACACACTCCTTTAGCCAATTTCACAAAGTTAAATGTAAATAATACATTAAAACAATTGCATGTTTCCTTGAAGAGTTTCTCAATTAAGTGAACATTGCAAGTTTTTTTTAAGTAGGAGTCAGATACTATGTCAGACACTATGAAGTTTAATACATTTTATCATCAAAATAGTGTCTAATCAAATGAATTAATAAAACTACAATCATATGAAAATGGAACAATTTCTTTTCAATACTATTGCATCATCTAACACACAAAATTGGTCTTATTTTTGTCAAATAAAGTGTTGCACAACAGAGCATCACATTATATAATTAAAAACATTGATAGAAACTTCCATTCAGTACAACAGAACTCTTGATTCTAAGATATTGCTTAAATATTATTATTACAATTATTACAGTAAATACTACATTGTACTAAAAAGTAGTTATATATTTCTTTAGCAATTTCTTAAATTCTCCCATCAAACTTTTATTTTGAATCAAACTTTTATTTTGACGTGAGGGATATTCCATTTTGTGTTTTTGACGTTATTTTTACACCTCCGGTTAAGATGTTGGCTTTATTGCCCAGTGAAATGCAGCTTTTTAATTATAAATACAGTATAGGGTATAGTCTGCATGTGCTGCACATTTTACAGAAAACACTTGTGGTGTTTTGATCAGTCTTTTTATTCAACTTATAAGTGGCTTCACACATTTATGTGTGCTGAAGTGTGCAGCACATACAGACTATATTTATGTTATTAAATCAGCGGTTTCAACATTCACAAGGTTTAATAATCACAATAGGACATATCACTATTTTAATTTGATTAATTGTCAATTTTGGTGTAAAAGGAGTTACTGCAGGTGCTCTTAAGCGTGTGAGTATTTGAAAGCAGCTGTTTGTCAGTCAGACAGCTCGCTGAGACTGAATTAAGTCGGTGCTCGGTTCTAACGGTACTGCAGAAACACTGGTATCATTACATCTTTTTATTTTAGTTTCGACTTGGTACCGAAGTATCTGTACTTTTGTCAGCGCCGATTCTACGCTACACTATTTATAGTGTAAGAAGAGTAGATTTTAGTGTAGCTTACTACCTTTTATTTTAGTTTGACTATAGTTTAACTGCTTTAATTTATTTGTAACTTGTAGCTTGAGAAACTATAGTTTCAAAGTATCTTTTCTAGCACTGTTCCCTTGAACACCATTTAAGATCAATTTATGGCGATAATGGACAAGCACTGTTGTGCAAGACTGTACGACAGGGTCATAATCGTGGCTCAAAGTCAGGTTTATTTCCAGTATACCTGGAGGAGATCCATTAAAAATGTGCGAAGGCCTCCGGTCAACAGCAGTGCATCGCTCCAATTGAATTCAAAATAAATTGCTCATTGTCAGACCTCTCTTTCTCTGCTGTCAGGTAATTTGGACTTCATGGTCCCTGAGCCACTGTCCAAGCACATTTCAACTTTATACAACACATGTAAGGTTAATTGGTTCTCATGAAAGCTGTGCTACAGAACTGCGGGAACTAAGAAATGTCTTAGTTTGGGATCCACTCCAAAATCACATACTGCTGTAAGATCAGAAAAGTCTGGGAAATGTTCTCAGTCAATTAGGGAAGTACACAGGCAAAGTGCTTCGAGTGTTTCATGCTTTTGTTCATTAATTGCACTTATCAACACTGTTGATAGCCTCTTAGAAGATGAGGAGTGTTGTTTTTTATGGAGGTGATAGCAATTACATTATGCCTGATTTTTTAGAACATTTTTGTAACACACTAAACATTAACAGTCAACTAAACTAAAACATCAACTAAACATTAACCATTAACATTATCTCGGTGTGATTAACATAAAGCTTTTTCACTTTGAAGTTTCATTTTATAAATAACCTGATCTAGGGTTTAATTTGATTTGTTACTTATCTGTTGCCCAGTTTTCCTGTGATTTCCATCTCTTTGTGTTTATTTGCTCATTTGTATCCATGATAACACTACATGCTGCTGCAGAGGCCTTGCATCCATTGTGAAAGATCATATGGAGTAGTTTAAGCATATTGAATATTGTTGGGCAGAGTGTGATAGGTGGAAAATTTATTTGGATAGAATTTCCAATGTTTCTCTTTGAATGTGCTCCAGGAATTGATTGCTTCATTTGTCGTTTGCAAAGATGAATAATGTATGTGTTGCTCGCTGGAGGGGGATTACTCAAATGCATTTTGTTAGATTGTGCTTGTGTGTGTGTGTGTGTGTGTGTGATGCAACAGAACCTGTCCTGCGTGCACACACGGGCACCAGGGTTTCCAAGAGTGCTGATGGAGTCTGGTCACATGATGGAAGAATGGAGACTTCAGGAATAGACATGGCCAATATCGAACAGGTGATTGGCTGTAATGTTGTGACAGCTCATACGGTCCAACTCTTATATTCATCAAACACTCTTTTAATAATCAGTGGACGTCATTATATATAAACAGTGAGATTTCTTGTGTAAAGAACTAAAGATCAATTAAAAGAATACTTCAACCAAAAATTTGTATCATAAAAGTAGTTTATATGATTTGTGCGCACTAAAAATATTTTTTCATTATTATCTTTATATATACAGGTATATTCAGTACATATACAATGTATATATACACACACATACTGTATACTGTTTATATACATTCAGTGACCACTTCGTTTTGTACACATGTACATCTACATATTCAAGTGATTATCTAATTAGCCAATTGTGTGACAGCTGTGCAATGCATAGAACCATGCAGATAGGAGTCAGAAGCTTCAGTTAATGTTTACATCAACCATCAGAATGTGAAAAAATGTGATCTCAGAAGTTACTCTTGCAGGACATTTTGATACCATTCTTTATTAATGGCAGTGTTTTTGGGCAGAATTGTGAGAGAGCCCACTCCCTTGGATAAAAAGCAAACCCACACATGGATGGTCCCAAACAGTCGGAAGGGGGCTTCAAAAGAGAAAATAACTTTGCACCAGTCTTCTGCTGTCAAATCCTTGTACTTCCTGCAGAATTTCAGTATGTCCATGATGTTTTTCATAGAGAGAAGTGGCCTCTTTGCTGCCCTTCTTGACACCAGGCCATTGTCCAAAAGTCTTAGCCTCACTGTGCGTGCAGATGCACTCACACCTAGGGACGGATTACCAACAGGGCCAATGGGGCCAGTGCCCACTTGTGCCTACTAGGGGGCCCTTGACTGCCCGGGGCTGCCCAGGCTTTAAGGCTGTGCAATCTAGTATATATAGAGACAGCTGCACTGTCTCTCACTGTGCCTATTGTCCTGTTCATTGTCAGAAATTTCTTGTACTGTCCTGTACTTTTAGCACATGTTTGCACATGCACTTTATATAGGTATATAGGTATTTTATTTAGTTGTGTAGTCTCATGTGGTCCTGTGTTTGTCCTATGTTGTTTTTATGTAGCACCATGGCCCTGGAGGAACGTTGTCTCGTTTCGCTGTATACTGTACTAACTGTATATGGTTGAAATGACAATAAAAACCACTTGATTTTGCCTTTTTTCCCGCTACAAGCTTCAGCAAGATAAGAAATGATGGCCGTTAAAGGAATAGTTCACACAAAAATGAAATTGCTGTCAGCATTTGCTCATCCTCAGGTTGTCCCAAACACTTATGATTTTATTTCTTATGCGGAACACTTCGGAAGACTTAAAATATGACGCATTATTCTCAAGAACTACGTTTACGATACATTTGGGTCCTTTTTTAAGCTTTTTTAATGGAATCACTATCCACTGCCATTGTATTTAAAAGACAGACTGAGAAATTCATTAAAACATCTCTTTTGGTGTTCCACATTAGACAACGTCATATATGTTTGTTATGACATGAGGGATATTAAATTATGACACAATTAAAGTTTTTGGTTGAACTGATCCTTGAAAATAGATTGTACTTTTACTGCCTGGAAATGTGATTTCATAAATTGTAATCTGTGAAGTGAGGGGCTAATTTATTCCATTATAATGCAGACTATTGTTAGATTCAGCTCTTTAATTCATTATTGACTAATCAAAGTGAGCAGAGGGAATGCGAGCTAAGGCGTCATGATTAAATGGTTTTCAAGGCTGCTGTATTGATCAGTGTGGTTTGAGTTGAACCCACTGGACTGTTTCTGGGCTTCAGTATGTATAAGCTATACAGTATATCTACTGTTTAATGGAATAAGTGATGCAAACCATTGTGAGAAGTCAGAAAAATAACTTAAGGTAGTAATTATCGAATGTATCTTCTGAACATGGATGTCTCCACTCCACAAACCAAGGATTTAAGGCTAAATGTTGCTTTCCAATGACATGATCTAGAAAAGCAATTACCCATCACAACATATGAGATATTTTACAAGAGGGTGTCTGTGGTGGGGAGGGCGTGGTCGAGCATTCGTCTGGGGAGAGAAGAAGCAGTAAGGGTTTTCACCTGGTGCTGTACATTAGTCGGAAGCTCTCAATGAGAGAGACGAAGTACAGCACAATAGAGAAGGAGTGCTTGGCCATCAAGTGTGCGGTCGTCACTCTCCATTACTATTTGTTGGGATGAGCATTCACCCTCTGTTCAGACCATGCCCTGCTCCAGTGGCTCCACCGCATGAAGGATGCCAATGCCTGGATCACCTGTTGGTATCTGGCACTCCAGCTGTTTAAGTTTGAGGTGGTCCACAAGCCGGGGTCGCAGGTCGCAGACTTCCTCTACAGAAAGGGGGGTATGTAGAGGCGAGGGCGTGGTTGAGCATTCATCTGTGGAGAAAGGAAGCAGTAAAGGTTTTCACCTGAGATTAATTGCTGGTAATTGCTGTTTCTATGTTCGCAGTGAGAGACGGGGGAAATAAAAAGGGGCCAGACCTCAGAGTGAGAGAGAGACACGTGAAGCTGGGTGTGTGTGTTCAGCGTGGCTGCGAGGAAGCAGCACGTGAAGTTGTTTTATGTTATGTGAAAGAAATAAATATCTATGTGTTTGTCAAGCCGGTCCCAGCTTCCTCCTTACCCATGCATTCCTTGAACTTCATTACAGTGTTCTTGCTTTAAAGCTGAAGTGTGTAATTTCTGTGCCACTAGTACCAAAAGACGAAATTGCAAAAATAAACACGGTTTTCAAACAAACAGAAAGTCTCGTTCCAAACTCATGCCAATGGTTGAGTCAATGTTACTGTGTCTGGATGGGCCACTCAAATAAACAGAGCAAAATTTTGGTAGTGCCACACCTATGAATGACTTACTTAAAGTTGTCTCTGCATATTAACCTGGGATAGGAGAATTATTTTAAAATTGGAAAAATTACATACTTCAGAAAATGTTAAATCAATCAATGAAAAATGTGAAATACAGAACTAATTTCAGTCAGGGTATATACCTGTAGGGAATATGGTAATTACTCAACATTTTTGTACAGAAGCCAACGGGTTCACAGGTTGAGGTTTGGTGTGGAATCGAGATAAAGACTCTCTCTCGAGCTCTTTTTGCATCTCCTTTAGACCTGATTGGATTTCAAGAGCTCTCATGTGGATTCTTAAGAACGTTCATAAGAAAAGGTTCAGTAGAAAAAAATATATGGATCTAAAAATTGCAAGTTGAGGTTGTTTAAAACCCTCAAAGCTATTTAAACCACTTCTATTTGCACTTTTATCTTAATTAATGCATTTGAGATTTATGCAAGGCAGCAGGGGAGCTAAGGACTGCAGAAACAACAACATTGAGATTGACAAATGTATTGGGCCACATGTACTCAACAACAAACAATATTGTTATATGTCTAACATAAAATTATGTATAAATGCCAGACTAATGAGTAAATATACCAATCAAATGCAGTCCACCCCTGATCAGTCCCAAAGTGCGTCGGCCCACTGGGAAAATGCACAGTATGCCAGATTACCAGTCCAGCCCTGCTAGGAAATACATGTTCTTGCTAGCGTGTTGGCTTCATCATCTAACATTTACATTTACATTTATGCATTTGGCAGACACTTTTATCCAAAGCGACTTACAGAGCACTTATTACAGGGACAATCCCCCCAAAGCAAGCTGGAGTTAAGTGTCTTGCTCAAGGACACAATGGTGGTAGCCGTGGGGATCGAACCAGCGACCTTCTGATTACCAGTTATGTGCTATAGCCCACTACACCACCACCACTCCTCAATAACTTAATTTGCTGTTAAAGATAATACATATTGCAGAAACAACACTTTATCCATTGGTTAAAGAATCAATCATTATCCTGTTGTGTGTGGCTGCACCAATGATGACTAAACCTCAAAGGTAGCGGCTTAACTAAAGCACATCATGTGCATTTACAGAAGCTACATCACTTTCACCTAAAAAATACATACATACAAAGATTCAGTCCGGTCAGACAAAACTCTGCAAGCATTTGATAGCCTTTGAGGTAAGTTTTATCAGTGTAAAGTCCTCCATGGAATCATTCTCAGATAAAGAGGTTTGCTGCACATCTAGATGCCACAGGCCACCCACTGTCTGAATGGACTCCTCGAACAGATTGCAACTGGCAGGAATCAGTTGGCAGAGAACATAATTCTATAACTGCTTCTCCTCAGGTGCAAAAAGAAGAAAAAAAAAGAAAAAGAAAACATGCAGCATTTGAATTCCACAGAAACTTCTGCACGGAACCAGCAAAGAAATTCAGGATGAGGGACAAGGGCATAAGGGATAGGGATTAGGGCTGCGAGGATGCACGTCCGGCGCTGTGTTGCCGTATCAGTGGGAGAGAGATAGAGGAGGAGCTGGGGATGCCAGAGCTGGGGGTGCCTGGGTTCTCTCTGGCGTCCCGGGCTCACTCCTTTATAGCTTTCCCGCTGATTGGGCAACTCACTGCCCTGGCGTACATCCTCGCGGCCCGGCCATGCCCTCCTCCTCATCACACCTACCATCCAAAACTTGATTTCAAGAAAACAAATGTCAGTAAACAAATCTGGTTGTTCATTCCATATTTATTTTGTATTAAAAATTGTATGTCATTGACTGATGGATGTCAACATCCTGTAATGCACTTCCGCTCATCTCATTCCAAACCCAAAGTTTTCTTGTTGACCACACTAACCATCTTGATGACTGTCATGATCAATGCCTAACAAAGACCCTCAAGAGGAGAGAATGATCAGACAGAAACTTACAAGGGTCGTCTCGAACAAACAAGTGACTTCTAATTTTTGTCACCATTTCTGGACAGAGTGCACCAGCTGAGCAGGAGAATATACCTCATAAATTATTCACAGTTGAAAATCTTCACGGATGCAACACTACAGGAAATCTTGTGGAGGAACAAACAGATGAAAAGCCTTTCTCAAATGGCGGGACATTGCTGAAGCTGAAGCCTGTTATCTACAGTGCACTAAAAGCAATTATATCAGAGAGTGAAAGGACATGTTTTGAATACAAAATAGGGCCAGAGCTTAATAAATCCATTCAATTCAACCCATATGGATGTTTCTGAATAAGTAAAGTGAATCAAGATGTTCTTGGGTTAGCACGATTACTGAGCTGACCAAATAATGTTAAAATTCTAGAAATAATGGTTCTGATATTAAATGTCCTTTTGCATCTCAGACTCAATAGGCGTGATAAAAGCATACTAAAATATAGAGCCATTTTTGCTAGTCTCAGTGGAAATGTCTATTTACTGTAACTGATGGACCTGTCATAACTGCCACATGAGGTATATCAAAATGTCATGTATTATAAATAGAACTGAAGCTTTTCTGCATTCTATTTTGATTCTGTGAATTCCACAGATAATTAGAAAAAGTTTTTGTTTGCCATAATGTAGATAAGTCTTGTAAAAAGTGAAGCTTTTTTCCATGATTTTTTTTATCAAAGTTTTGCAGATAAAAAAATGCGTAATCACTGGAAAAATAAT
Organism: Xyrauchen texanus; assembly: GCF_025860055.1. Classification (NCBI taxonomy): domain Eukaryota; kingdom Metazoa; phylum Chordata; class Actinopteri; order Cypriniformes; family Catostomidae; genus Xyrauchen; species Xyrauchen texanus. The sequence continues at coordinate 31,539,810 of NC_068314.1, read as the reverse complement.
AATCAGAATTTTAAGGTGGCTAATGTAGTATATGTAAAATGGAACAACACAAGAAATGTGTTGAAGATATTTTGATTTTAGGAGTACACTCCCCTTTTTTCCATTGGTTGGACAAACAGATAGTCCCCAATTACTTCCTTGTTCCCATTGGACCAGACCGTCTCTAAAGGTTACTTGCGCAATGTGCTATCAGTGGAGCAAGAATTAAATGTGTTCAAGCTTGAATTGATGGAGAAATGTCTGATGGAGGATGGGCTTATTATTAATTTGGCTAATTGGATTTGATTTTATGGCACGTGAACTTTCGAAAGCAACATGTCGATTTCACATGTGATCAATGTTAAAAACTCCCCTTTGCATTTATCTGGGACAAGAGAACATATTTGAACACTGAACATTTTTTACCCATTACCTTTATTCCTTTGTCATCCTTAGAATTAAATGTTCTCATAAAATTGTTCTCCTACACCTATTCTTTCTAACATTTTAATTGAAACTAGTATGAATTGCAACTCCCAATAAAATAACAGAAAAATGTCCAAACAGTGATTCAGGCATTATAATTTAGGCTTCAGCCTACTTAAACCTACCTTTACAAAAAAGCAGAGTGGTGGTAATGTCCAAAAGCCTTATTTAATTTTTTTATTTAATACAAATGTTTTCAACGAAAATTCTGCATTAAAATTTTTGAATTTCATAGAATTAGGTATTCCCCCCTCTTTTGCCTCAATGACAGCATGCACTCGTGCTGGCATGGACTCCACAAGTTTGGGCAAAACCTGATGATCAATGTAATCCAGCATGATTTGCGAATGTTTCAAAGAGCATCTTGTTGTTTCACTGGAAGCAAGGAAATCTGAACTTTTGTACATAGGGTTATAATAATTTGCTTACATTTGATTAGTGACTTAGAAAAATTGCAGAATCTTATATATGCTTGTGTGTGTCTGTGTGTGTGTGTGTGTGTGTGTGTGTGTGTGTGTGTGTGTGTGTGTGTGTGTGTGTGTGTGTGTGTGTGTGTATTCCATACATATATTCCTTATTTTATGACATAACTTTTCTTTGAACATTTTACAAATTTATAAAAACTTTGTTTATTTCCAGGATTAAATTGAATTTAGATGTGATTTTCAATGTGGTCTCAAACTGTTGGACCCCACTGTCTACCATTGCCCTGATTTATTACCAGATTAATGTACCATGGTAATAAAGCAATATTCCGGGTTCAATACAAGTATTGTGTATTAAGTGTATTATTTGTGTTGTAAAGTTGTTTGCTGTAAATCATTGTTTCCGATGATAACAGGTTTTATGTAGGGCGTTACTTTTTCATGGCAATGAAGTTGTAAAATTGGATATAACTTGACATAGAAAAGGTAAGTAAGTGATCACACTACAGTACAATCATATCCAACAAAACATATTATTACTATTCTACATGTACAAAAAAAACAAAACATGAAAATACTATGGTACTATATCTAAATGCGGCACATAAAAAATGTCAGGGCGCATGATTTAATAACCGCGGTGCTCAAAATCTGTGCAAATTCTTCATGCCTATCGCAATGTCTCGCAGTAAAGTACCAAAATCTTTTAATTGGCTCATCAGTCCTACTTCATTACATAGAGGTCATCAGGGATTGGCTGGTCGGCTTGTCCAGTTATGCATATAATCAGGACTCCGTGCTATTTTATAAATATTTAATATGTGATACAACATCTTCCATCTTGTTAGTGGGCATTTTAACTTTCTTAATGCTTTGGGGCAAATCCATTGAAATAGTTTAAAATATAAAATTTCCTCCAAACCGCAATCCCTCATTGGTTTCCATACAAGTGGAGAATCATTCACCGGCTGTGAGGAGGTGGGGTGAGGGGAGCTGTGCAGAATGTAATGAACAATCGCAGCTGGTATGAAATCCCTTCAGGCTTCATTTTCTGCAAAGCATTCTAGAGCTGATAGGATGAGCAGTATGTGCATGTTTGCATGCTTTGGTAATTTTATTTTCAGCCTCTGCATACTTGAAGATGTGTTATGACTGTTTTGGTTAGCCCTGTTGTTATTCTTCCTACCCGTGGGGTGCTAAATGTTTCCTCACACAATTTCTCCTTCAGCCAAACATTTCAGGCTGTGTGCCGTTCATCTCAAGGGACCCATCCTCATATGTTTGAGCTTATGAAATATCTATGACCAGAAATATCTACCAGATATATAAGACCTGAAATATCTACCAGAGAATAAACAAAAAACTTAAAGCAAAAAGTCAAGCAAGGAGTATTAAAAGTGCACTCAGTAACTTTTTTTTTCATCTTGGCCTTACAGTGACACCTAGTGGTGTGGATGCAGCATTATTCAAAATCAATAGTTTTCAGTTACAAATGCCATTGTAGAAATTCACTATTCACAATCAGCCATGAGTAATTTCATCCGAGAGTGAAAGTGTTCAATAACAAGCCGGTTACTGAGATTAAGCGAGTAGAATTCAGATGGTCATGTGATTCTAAAATGGCAGCCCTCATGAGGGCGCCCCTGCCCCATGTAGAATAAAACAGCTTTTATAAGGTTACTCATCTCATGTGAGTGGTCTTGATTTTATACACAAGTTTTCAGACAATTTATTTCTTTAGGAGTAAAACTTTTTGAATGGGGAAACAATTACTGAGTGTACCTTTAAGGATAAGGAATATTGTAAGAACATTTTTTTGGGGCTCATAACTCAAATATCCAAGTTCCTTGAATTTATTTTTCTTAAATATACATAGATTTAAGATTTTAATCTATGAAAATGAGGCGATGGGGATTACCCACAATTCCCAGGGCTTGAGTTATTTAATTATGTTTCCTGGGACAAATGGAACGTATGGAGGCATTTAAATAGTTGATATTAATAACTGAAAGAGGTTTCAGCTCTTTTGTAGTATTATTTATTTAGTATTATAAATAATTGTTTTGTTTGATGTCACCATTAGGGTGATCTGTGTCCCCCTTTGGTCAAGTTAGACCTTGTTAACACAATTTTAGTTCTCTTTGCGATTGTGCAACTGAATATAGGCATATATGCATTTCTCTGGAGAGATACGTTTATTTAATATCTGTACTAAAGCCAATTATAATCTTATTTTTTTTTGCTGTGCTGTTGACTGACCTAAATCCATTAAATTTAAATTATTAAGTTGAAACAACAACATTTAAGTAGCAAATCTGAGTTAAGTTTACTTCTAGTTACCTTCTAGTTCTAGCATCTAGTTACCTTAACTTTAATAACTCAGTAAGTTAAGTAAGTTTCATTCTATATGAACACTAAGTGAACTTAATTACACAAGTTTTGATGATGCCATTATTCAATTCAACTGAGGGAATGAGTTTAATCAATCAATTGAGTAGAGTCAACTTATCTGACATATAATGCATGTTTCTCTATTGACGACCATTCCAAAATTATTCTGATGATATGATATTTACAAGCAACATTTACATTCAAAAATTGTCATGATATTAATATAGATAGCACAGACCAGGTATGTTAAAACTCCTTGATGTGGACCACAATATAGAGACTTTAGAGTTCACTGTCAACTGTGGATATGAGACACTAACCTGTAGTTAAAACAGAACAAGAATGTGTTCTTTCTACTAATATTTTGTTCCTCGCATTTTTTTTATTTTTTATAGTTTAATTAGCTTTATTTGTGGTTGAATGTGCACTGAGTGTTCTGGGAGTGGTTGGTTGACGCTGACACTCCAGTGACAGGATAATAAGTGTATAGAGCGGTTGTTTCTGTTTCCAAGTAATTATACAGTTTTTAGAAATGCTTAAAAGCATTCAGTTTTGTAAAACTAGATTCAGAAGTGGAAGAAATCCATTTGGCAAGCTTGTTTACTGTAATGTGGGAAAAGTACACAGTAATCTCCATATTCCGAATCAACAGGCCCGCCAGACATAAGCATTTCCCCAAAATATCCCTTTAGCCCAATATATATATATATAATTTTTTTTTTCATTATGTTATTAAATAACACTTTCTCTGGTGTATGGTTGCATTTCGTCAGAGAAATTGAGTTGTTTATCTGATGCAGACGGCCTATAAAAAACAGGGCAGCTGATAGCTGCAAATTGTTCTAAATTGTACTGAAATCAGATAAAAAATGTTCTCGTGCTGAGAAGAGCAAGTGCTTGGTCTTGTGAAAGATATCATTAGCACACCACCCATGCTGTAACTTGTAATGCAGTGCATTTTGTGAAGCCATATCATAGAAAAACTCTTTCAATATAATGCATTACATGAAGCTAACATCTGCTAGAGAGGCTCATCTCCAGACATCTTATTATATCAAAATAATATGATTGTCATGTTATTTAGGCCAAAGTCAATTAAAATTGGTCTGGGGAAAATTAATATGGGAAAAATATGAAATGCCAAGGTCATCGATTATACAAGCATATGGCTTTAAACAAATTCATTTTGAATGTTTCTGAGCCTATTGATTTTCCAACTAGTTATGTTCTCCCATTGTACTTGACCTTTTGTCCAATATAATTGAATGTCTCGGAGGAAATGAAATCAATTCCAGGCTTACCTTGATGCTGTCTGAAGATATACATTAAAGCACGGGAACTGAAATGCAAGTGCCCAAAGACACAGAGGCAAGTCTGCCATTTGTGTAGTCTTTTCATCTTAATTAATTTTATTCCAGTTCTTGAGTTGCATTCAGTAAAGTTGAAGTGGACTTTTTACAGTGTATTTTTGTTTCACAATGTCTTTGGTCCCCAGATCCACGATGAAAATGAATTAAACAATGTATTCTATAGGATATGTTCATGCAAAACAAGCGGTAAACAACATAAATAAACTAAGTTAGAGATAATGCATATTCTACCGGACATTATAGTAAAATAAACCACTATATGGTGATCAGGATCATGGTGTTTTATTTTGCAATAAAATATACAAGCCCAGCTGATTATTAGGGTGTCAATCGATTAAAATGTTTTAATTAAATGAATGACATAATATGCTTATTAATAAAATTAATCGCATATATAAATTTAAGTTTAGATAAGGGGTTTGGGTAAGGGCATAATGTTAATAAGTATGTCCTTAACGGAACTCTCGCTTACTTCCGCATTAGACATTCATGAATTTGCACGTGATGAAGTTGGAGTCATCGTGCGAGACTATACCAAATAGCCAAATCGTAAATTATGTACTAATTTTCGTGAGATCGGGTTGGTCGCGCCATAAACACAGAGGTTATTTTTCTCAAGTTTAACCTAGTTTGGGAAAAAAAAAACACACTTTGAAATCCCTGCAATCAGAAATGTGTTCAATCCAGCAGCATTTAAACGCAAGAAAGCATTCTCATCTTTAGCTGTTGCTAGTGTCAAGCAAGCCTGAATTGTGTATGTTCTCTGTTAGCTGGAGTATTGCTTACTGACCCCTGCTGAAAACATGTGGCATTTAAAGCTTGAACTGCACCAATGGTCGAAATATTCCTTTTTACGGTCCAGGGACATGATTACTAATTTTTATATATCTAATTGCACTTAATTCAAATGTTAAATCAACAGCCCTAGTGATTATACATTATTCTGCTTATTGCATGGCTACTTCCAAAATAAGTAAATAAATGAAAGTGAAATATTGATTTGAACTTGAAGTTGAAATTTTTATTTTTTATTATCTGTGAAAAATAAAAAGCTCCATGAAGTACTTCAAAAGACATGAAGACAGTGTAGGAGATACGGTCAACTATACAAGGGTCAACAAGGGTCAACTATACAATTTAGTGGTCAATATGCAAAAATATTCGACATGAGAATTCCACGATTGACCAGTCAGAATCTAGAAATTCACCTTACCCCAGCCCAACCCAAAATGGCAATATTTTTCCATTTCATTTTTATGGCACATTTACTATTTCTATAACATGGTATGTGTGCCACATTATATACAATTTTTAGTTTAACACTTTCACTTTTTGGATTCACTGAATATTTTTCTCTAATCGAGGCAAGCAGGAGGTATTGGGAGGACAATGTCATTTGGGAGGACAAAAGATAAATTTGCACTCCAGTTTCAAGATTTTGGACAGATGGCTTGCTCCTTCCTTGACTAACTCTGTAAATAAAAATCCAGTGGTAAGTTTTGGCACATCAACACATTTTGAATCAGCCTCCAGCTGTTTCATTAGAATCATAAAATATTGAGCAAATGGGGTGCTATATCAGTGTCAGCACAACCTCCACCCATTCTGTAGGAGTGCTGCCCTGACTGCTCTATGTCATTAAATTGGATTGACAGGGACAAGTTTGATAGAGTAATTCAGACACAGGCTCAGCGTTTCTCTTATTGATTCATCTGATCAGCCCTCACTTTCCACCTCTCCATTCTTCACCCACTGTCTGTCAGCTGTCAAAACAGGAGGGAAATCATTGAATGGGTCCCATAGTATGAGGAAGATCTTGAGCAAATTTCCTGCATGCTGGTAAAAGTGACAATGTGTGTTTAATGGCCTATTTGAATTAAACCCTATGGCTGTATCTCACAATGAATGTAAATGCAGATTTTTTTCAGCTGTTTTGTTTGGTTCATTTAATTTAATTTCACCAGAATTCAAATATCCAAACACCCGAACTCGTTCGAAAATATCCCAGAGCCAGTTTGGTATGATGATCAGACGTTGTGATATTTGCATTCGCTCCATGACCAGCATGGCACGAAATGTATTGTGGGATCCTGGAGTTTTTCAAAGGCCATGACATTTTCAGGAAGACTAGTTACCTTTTGGTATTTGGTATTGTTGAGTTTCAAAGAAAGACCAAAATCAACCCTTTCATTTCTAAAGCAACATTTGATTGGTTCCATGAAAGGAAGTCACTTACTCAAAACCAAAAAACTGTTACCTGAAATTAAAATAGAAATATAACTGTACAATTTGAAACTAAAATACATTTTCATGACTCCAAATCTAAAGAATAAAGAATTATTACTATAAATAAATTTTAGTTTTGGATACACAGTATATACCAAATTTGAAACCTAAATTACTGACTCTGGAGGAGCTTGTTTAAATGTTTACCTTAATACACTGAAGGACTATATGTAACAGCAAACTTGTGAAATAGAGAAGACTGGGGTTAGTTGTCACACGTGTAAGTTGTCACAAGGACTTTATCTCAGTTACGATAAGATTTGGTGTAAAAAATCCAGTTGCACAAATGTGCATTTTCTCTTACAGAGATTTTGTATGTTGTTTTCAGATACCCAGTTCAAATCCTTTTAACTTACATTTACATTTATGCATTTGGCAGACACTTTTATCCAAAGCCTCTTACAGTGCATTTATTACAGGGACAATCCCCCTGGAGCAACCTGGAGTTAAGTGCCTTGCTCAAGGACACAATGGTGGTGGCTGTGGGGATCGAACCAGCAACCTTCTGATGAACATTTATGTGCTTTAGCCCACTACGCCACCACCACGCCAACTTAGAATAATTTAGTGAATTCTATCCTCCAATGTAAATTTTGACTATCGTCATATTTTAGTTATAACTCTTGGATAAACAAACTTATATAAGCATTCATTTAGGTAAGAGTCAACTACATTGTGAAGGCCAATTGCTTTTCTCTAACTTTTGCTAATATGCCTATAAATGGCAGTTTAATGGTTGTGATGATCAGCACACGTTCCTCTGTCAAAATGTCATGTTGGTTCTTGTGCATTTTGTGAATTACTCTCTGTGAATTACTAGATCCCATATCATTTTGGGTTGAGTAACATGTACAGTATTGCTTTGACATGAAACATTATAGAAATATTTCTGTCAAAAATTATATTGCATATCAGTAATTTTTCCCTCCAAGTGCTTTCTCTCCTCACGAGGTGTTTCTGGAATTTGTGTTGATAATGCAATAAATAGAATATTATAAATCATGCATCCCTTTTGGCAGTCCCAGGATTCATGTCTTCTGGGAATGGAGAGGATGCGCTGAATTAGTCTTACATGAACCAGAACTGGCCGGAAGATGATCGGCACAAATATCCTGCATACAAGGTGGAAAACCCATGGGCGTGGAAAACCTGGAATTATCAGGGAACTTTGAATATTTGTGTTCCATAACTTCAAGTAATGATGCTGCTAACTTTTTTCAGTGGCGTGAAAGTAAGCAGTTGTAGCTTTTCTGGTAATAAGTTAAATTTTTTCCAATGAGTAGCAGTGTAGCATCACAGAACGATACATTTGCCATATTGTTTTGCTAATGAAGCAACAGAGCCGAAGGCATATTCATGCGCTGAATTGATTCTTTCAGACAGTTCATGTTAAAACAGGTTAAAAACTGTTAAAACAGATTAAAATAAACTATTCACTTATATTTAGCATTGGTAACTTTAATTCATTTTAGTGAGTCAGTTTAGTGGATAGGATGGTTCATATAAACAAACTAGATCACATAAATGATTCACTGATTCACATAAAGGAATTTTAGTCATGGAAAAGGCACGGAAATTCAACAGAAGTCTATAGGTATTGTTGTTCGAAGTTCCCAATGCATTGTAATGCAGAGTGACAACTTGATGTAGTGACCTGACAACTCTCCACATGATGTTGACAGATTTGTAGCTTTATATGCTCATCTAAGTACAAGCCTGCAGAAGTTTAGTGTGAGTCCATGACCTTCAGAGTTGCTCAGTGTATTCCTTCTGTCACCTCAGGGCCTGATTATAATGCTGAGCCATACAAACTCCACAGACAGAGGGAGCAAGGTGACTATAAGACCTCTGACACTGTTACCCCTCATTCCCACTGTTTCTAGAGAAACATGGCATGCTTTTAAAGGTTCTGTAAGCAATATCAGACATTTTGCTCACTGCCAGTCTAAGTCTTGATTTAGACCACCCCATCGCTTCCACCATTTACTTACATCACATGGTTTGTTGGTTTAATGCCTTTGACGTGCCCATAGGTTAAAGGGGCTATATCATGAGCAATCTAAATGTAGAGGTAGCCAGTCCAAGAATATCATTTAATGAAACAACCAACAGATCAACACATGACTTTTACATTAACACATCACTGACACCTATAGAGAGCAACAGCACCACCCACTTTTTCAGTTGCCTTGGTTCCGGAAGTATTTTTCCCATTGGGGTTTCATAAATTGCTTCATAAAAGAGTTCCAAGCCGTGACCCAAACCAACCAGCGCCGAGGTGAGGCACAACATTACAAACTTTGATTTTAAGCAAACTAGTATTTGAAAATTGGACAATAAGACATAGGTACAAGACTGGGTACTTACTGTCTGTAATATGGGAATGAACTTCAATCCCATGAAGCATTGCGAATGACGTAATCAATATTTTAAATGTTACTGATTATAAGTATGGAAACAACATACTTTAAATTTATTGCAAAGTATTGAAATATATATACAAATATATTAGTTACAGAGTGTAACTAATATATTTGTATTAGACCGACTTGATTACAGTACATCATACACACTGCATCATGGGAGTGAGTGGTCTGCTAACAATCTCTGATTGGTGGATCTTTTCCCTACAGGATAGTGGGTAGTAGATCAAACGATTCTGGATGAATTTTTTTATTATTATTTTAGTGATATACAAAACCTGAGTATTAGGCTCCTAAACAAAGTAACATGTCATTTAATAAAGGTTCTGACAAAATGTTCTTTGCTTCAGTCTATTTGAAAAATGCAATAAGCAAAAAGTAGGAAGTTTAAGTTGTAAATCAAAAATATGCATTCAAAAGTTTAAAATCCAAAAGAGGGAGCAACTAATACATGATAAACCAAACAACACTGTGTTATTATTGAAAAAAAAAAAAAGTGCAAAAAAAACATTAAACTAAAGTGCACAAAAAAGGATTTAGCCTGTTCGTATTTTAACTTGCTAAAGTGAAGTAAAAAGTAGAATGAGAGAAAAAAGCTTCATAAACAGTTTGGTGTTAACTTGGTGTTCCTCTGAAATATGCTTTAAAAAAACACAAATTAAATTAAAACAACGGACTCTTCTGTGTTTCTTTTGTAAACGTTTCTGTAATGATTCAAGACCCAGTAATTAAATAACAGAGTAATAGTGCTTTAAGTTGTCAGTAACAGTAGCAAGTATACATAACAAAAATGTATATCAGAATATCTTATTGCCTATAACAGAGATCAGCAGTTAGTTAGTCGCATCAAGAGGGGCATTTTGACCAAAAACAAGGGCATTTCACGCTTGCAGCTGCATTCATCAGTGGACACAAAGGCGTGGGCAGACATATGTGAGCGTTTGAAAGTAGCCAGCTGAAATCAAACAGTGCGTGGAAACCGGACTGATCCAGAGCTTGATACGGCTGGTATTTTTGTTTTTTAGCATCGTTAGCCATTAATATTTTTAATTGAGCAGAAATTTCGTTGGCACCCTCAAAAAAAAAACACGGACTGATTGTTTCAACGCAAGCATATTGTGTCTATATCTAACCTCGTAGCTCACAGTCAATCTGTCTTTAAGGGATAGGTCTACTTTACCCCAGAATGAAAATTCAGTCTTTATTAACTCTTTATTAATTGTTCTGCTCACCGATGTCATAGAATGGCAGTGGATGGTGACCACCATTTTTCAAGCTTGAAAAGGATGCAAAGGTATAATTCAAAAGTCTAATAAATGATATCATGTGACATGCCTTGTTCTGAAGGCATACGATAAGGTTTGGTGAGAAAAAAAACAAAATCGAATTTAGTACTTGAAAGTGAAAATCTTTATTTAAGCATGTTTGGCACACACACACACACACACACACACACACACACACACACACACACACACACACACACACACACACTTTGAATAACATTACAAGTGGACCTCAGTGAAATAAAAGAAAATAAATAATACAACAATGTATGGTATATTCTCTTATTCTCATTCACACACACACAAAAACAACTTGATGCTTTTAATAACTTCCCGTGAAGCGGCACAGTAAAGTGACTTTCTCAAGTGCCATTCAAAGTGGCTGAATGGAAAAGTTTGTTCACTGGCATTTCTCTTCAATTCAAAGCTCACTTATTTTATGAGCTTTATCCAACATGTTTTCTTCTTGTGTCTATAGACTTTCCAGTGGCAAATGACTTCACCAGCACTGTTTCTTTAGACATGCCTTGCAGTAGGCCTATTATGCAAGTCATAAAGCCTGCAGCCGCTCTCTTTGAGTGAGGGCTGTAATTACATCCGTTATGAGAGTGCAGAAATTAATTAGACATCTCAGGTGGTACTAAGGGCAGTGCTGACATCCACCGTCTGTGTCAATACCATCGCCATGTGCCGCACATCACTTACTGTCTCCGTAAACAGCAGAGTCCGTTGGGCTCTGAGCCAGTGAATGGTAGGAGTAAGCCTCATAAAGAGACCAAAACAACCCTGATTAACTCAGAGAACAGAGAGTTATGACAATGTTTCTTACCTCGAGGGCTGGGAATAGTGAGAGAAGGCCAACTGGGGCAGAAGTGAGAGATTGTGAGGCAGACGGAGAAAGAATATGGCAAAATAAGAATTAAGGCTCCATCAGTTTCACTCACAGATGCGGTCCACATTAGCTTTAGCTGCATTGCAGCCTTTTCCAGGTACACATGCATTACCTCATTGTCTTGCCAGTACAAACACTGCAGGGGAGTTTGTATGCACTGACAAGTATGTGGGAGACTTTGTTACAGTCAGTGTAAAGAAAAATATTATGAAAAGCATAAATAGTAGATTTTACTTCTCAGGTGGGGCCTCTATTATATTTTAATCGTATTTTTTGTGAGCTTGATGTCTGTGGCAGCCAAGCCTCTTGTTTGGTAGGGAAAGGAGGAAGCAGGAACCGGATTACAATCAACAAGACTTTAATTACAACATAAAATGCTGATTCTATCTCCTAAACCTCACACGACCACTAAACCTAACCCTCACAAAAAAATGTCTGCATTTTTACATTTTCAATAAAACATCATGTAATATGTTTTTTAAGCTATTTAAATTATGGGGACACTAGAAATGTCCTCATAAACCACATTTATAGAATAATACCTGTTTGTAACCTAAAAAATTGTCCTTGTAAACCCCCCCACACACACACACACACACACACAGACACGTTGGGTTTCTATGTTTTATGGGGACTTTCCATAGACATAATGATTTTTATATTGTACAAACTTTATATTTTATCCCCTAAACCTAACCCTACCCCTAAACCTAATCCTCAGAGAAAACTTTCTGCATTTTTACATTTTCAATGTACGTATTCCTCATCAGGACTGACAAATTGTCCCCACAACGTCAAGAATTTTGGGTTTTACTATCCTAATAGGGACATTTGGTCCCCACAAAGTGATAAATACACACACATGCACACACACACACCCACATGTTGGTCTACCTCTCATTATGAGGACTTTCCATAGACATAATGACTTTTTATACTGTACAAACTATATATTCTATCCTCTAAACCTAACACAGCCCCAAACCTAACCCTCACAGAAAACCTTCTGCATTTTTATATTTTCAGTAAAAAAATGTTAGTATGGTTTTTAAGCGATTTAAATTATGGGGATACTAGAAATGTCCTCATAAATCACATTTGTAGCATAATAACCTTGTAATTACCAGTTTGTAACTTAAAAAAGTGTCCTCATAAACCACATAAACTTGCCCCCCCCACACACACACACACACAAGAACACTGCAGCGTCTCTCTCTCTCACTTTCAATTTTTCAACTTTTACATTTATAGTACTTTATTAGCATGATTCTGTTTACAAACAATATTGCCAAAGCATTAATACACAAAACAGATAATGACAAGACAAATAATAATAATAATAAAACAGTAACAAATAACAAGAAAAACAGAATTAAAATAAGGTGCCAGGTAATGAATAAAATAAAAACTATAATAAGAAAGTAAGCATTTAACAAGACATTATGAAAATTTAATATTTGTAAAAAATACTGTGATTGAAGTACATTAAGGCAGTTATTGGTTTCTAAGGGTGCGCACTTCAGAAATGAATTTTGCTCAACTGATGCATGATGGTCCTCCCCCAGTAACATCAGCATTTGGTCTGTTTCTGCTGAACTGGAAAACTGTGGCATGAGGTTTGAGAGTTTGTCAAAGTATTTCTATCTCACTTAGAAAGTGAGTCTCTGTCTCGACCTCACCAGCGTCACAGTGAGCACAGGCTTGTTCTTCCTTGCAAAGTCATGTTTGTCTGTGTCTGCCTTTTTCTATGGCCAGAGTGTGACCACTGAGTCTGTATTTGGTGATGATCCGTCTCTGTTTTGAAACTCTTACAGTGTGCAGATATTCTGCCAGATAAAACTCTTTGTTTGCCCGATAACATTCCAATTTCTTTTGGTTCATTTTCCCAATAGTCCAAATATGAATTTTTGTTTTCTTTTATAATTTGGTTTATTCTGATTTGGTTTTGTTCAGCAGAGATGGTCTGAAACTGGTTTTAGGCTTCAGCTCTTGGGTTTTATGGGCTTTATGTTGCAGTATTTTAGGGGAACTTGAATTTAAGTGTGTCCAAAATTTGATGGATCGTTTTTCAATATGTATAATTAGGGGGTATCTGCCTAGTTCAGCCCGGCATGCATTAGTAGGTGTTCTTCTCTGAACTCTTAGAATGTTTTTACATAATTTTGCATGCAGGGTTTCAATGGGTTTGTCCCATCTCAAGTAATCTGCCAGACAGTGTGGACCCCAAACCTCACATATGTACAGAGCAATAGGCATAATAATACTATTAAATATTTTAAACTAAATTGTTACAGGAAGGTCTGTTTGGTTAAATTTGCCCTTAACAGCATTGAATGCTGTTCTGGCTTTCTCTTGTAGTGCATTCACTTCCAGACCAAAACCCCCTGAAGCACTGATTTTTAGACTGAGATAATCGTAGTGTAGGGTGTTCTATTCCAGTGTTTCCCAGAGTGAATGTGTATCTGGTTTCCTGTAATCTGGCTTTTTTCTCAAAGATCATAATTGTTTTTTTTTTTTTTTTTTAAATGGACTGTTAAGCCTCCCCCTCCCTCTCTCTCTCTCTCTCTCTCTCTCTCTCTCTGTCTCTTTCTCTCTCCCTATCTCTCTCTTTCTCTTTCTCTGGTGTCCCCGGCTCCTCCTTTATCTCCCTCCCGCTGATTGGGCAACTCAACTCCGACATAATATTTACATACCGAATGCTGATTGGTCTTTGCCTTTTAAAATTGATTTGCCTTTTTAGAAGGAATAAAATAAATACTATCACTATAACCATGCATTTAATTTTTGTTCTGTGCCTTTTAGAAATATCATACACACACATGTGCAGAAAGTTAATAGTACATTTAACTTAGTCAAACTCAATTTTCCTTCTCTGTAACCTAATGCAGTGCTTGCAATAGTCACATGTCATCCACTCCAGCCCTTTCATCTCATTGATTTTTTTTGCATCGTTTGCTTTGAGCACAAGTGAGCAGTAATAGGGCTATTTATTCACGTTCCTAAATTGGAAAAGCAATACTTTTCAGAGGTAATGATTAGATCATCATTGCAATGGGGCACACAAGCGTTCTCATTTCTCTAAATCATTACCCACAAAAACCCCCTTGAACACGCATATTCCGTTCATGCCCCATTCGCCGCTTCTTGCGAAACAATCTCATCGTTTCATAATCAAAATCACATTATTAATACTTCTGAATGCCATAGCGGCCATGGGGCAAACAAGAAATCAAACAGATTTTTGAACCATAAATGAGTTTTATTCACACGCTGCCCGCGAGCTGCAGTATTAAAAGTTTCAAAAGCCCATCCTTTTCAATCCATTCTCTCTTTGTTTCAAAACTTTTGTCTTCAGAACAAACCCAATAAAAGTGGCGATACCTGCTTGTCTAACTGTCCTTGTCAGAAAAGGGCAATTACTCACAGCGATAGCAGTAATAGCCCTCCACTCCTGTTAGACTTGACAGCGAGCGGATAATGCAGAGCGTTTGTCTTCTTTAAACCTCCCCAGCATGTGTAGTGTCATTATACTCTACCGGTCACCTGCATCTCATATCTGGGGCTAGATTCTGGCTGCTGTCTGATTATATTTATGTGGCGTGCCACGAATCTAAGCTTGTGTCCTTTGACAGAGGCTCAGCAGAAAATTCTTGACTACATTCCAAACATTTTAGCAATTTGACTTGGATTCGTGCATGATTTAATGGCTTGGCTTCTTCGAAGTCAAGTTCACCAACAAGTTCAAGAGAGAAATTCTTTCTTGTTGCTTCTTTCCAAACCTCCAAGGCAGGTCTTATCATAATCCCCATCAGAGCCCTCAACATCTCAGCACCCAGTGCGCAATCAGGAACTGGAGGAGTTGTGCCGCTATGTGGAGGCATTAGCCTGCTATCTACAATGCTGTTGGAAGTAGGGACTAACAGTAAAATGTGGAACGGGGTGAACGTTTGAGCAGACGGATCTATTGATTGAGCTTTGGGGGGGTTAAGATTGTTATCTTGCTGTCAGAAACCCAGCTCTTATCTGTGTCAACAAAGCCTGGCTTCATTTATTCTGTCTGGTTTATATGTGTCTGAGCTAAAGTTACCTTGCTGGGACTTACAGGCTACATTCACATGCATCAGTGGGTTCGTGATGTTGTTTGTTTGTGGTATGGATCAACTCCCTGCTGAAAAGTCCAGGATAGCTGGTCACCAGCATATGTTGAACTGGTGTCCCTAGCATAGTTGCACATAGTCAGACTTTTAACTTTCAGTATAAAGTATGATCAACATTGCATCTTATTCTGGCCAAGATAGAATAAGAATAGAGGGAAATAATGTCTGACCGACATGTAAAGCGACCACAGATGGGGCAGGGTTATCTGAATTAGTTGATACCATCAAGAATAGATTCCATGAAGAAAATCAATCAAATAATTGCTACCTGGTCTCATAGGAACTATAATCTATGTTACTATGTTACTGCGAAATTGGCAGTTTGCATTACATAACCAACTACAAGCTTGTTCAAGTGCAATCAAATTGAGGGGTAGCTCAACTCATACAGCATTGCACCTGCAATGGTGGGGTACCTGTCCTGAATCGCATGTGATTCGACACATGAGCTGAAAGTTTAATGTATGCACCACAAAATGACATGGTTTCTTCAGCAATTGTGTTTTTCATCTTACATTTGCTTTTTTTGACACTGTCGGCTAGGTTTAGGTTTAGGGTAGGGAGGTCGTTTTTGTTGATTTTAAACAAAAATATGTTTCGGAGTAACTTTCACTCACTTTTAGCACCACTCAGTAGACATTTCACCTTGGAACTGCGGTTATACACCTAAGGAGCAATATAATATCGTGTATCATCCCTGTCACATAATTTAATGGGATCAGACTTAATAACTGTATTGCAGTGTCAGTCTGTGACTGGCTATACAGAATTTAGTTTGGCTATTCTGGTCCACCAGCTTGACCAGCACCAAATCAGCACTAACAAACATAAATCAGACTAGACCAGCTAGGGAATTGATGCTGGTCTAAGCAGGGCTATACTATGGTTGGGTTAGAAACTGGCATGTGCACAAATCAAAATATACATGACTTGAGCTAGCAATGCTTTGCTTGTTGTCTTTTGATGTTATCATTTTGAAAAGTGCAACACAAAACTTTTTAAACATTCTCCAGTTCCAAGTTACTTTGATTTCTCACTTTTTATTGCCTGGGAAATGGACTTGTTTATTTCCATGGTGTTGTGGAGTGTTATACTAGCAGCAGAGTTTTAATGAAAAACAGCATGTTTCTCTCCCTCTGAGCCTGTGCACGTGGATCGAGATGAACGCTTTGCTGGGTTCTGGGCCTAATTATCTGCCCCTTAACTCATCATCCCTGTTAAAAGACCAGCTTACCCAGCATGCAATTCCCATGCTGGTCTAGGCTGGTTTTTGCCAACTAGAGCTGGTTCGGTGCAGGTCTAGCTGGTGGACTAGCATAGTGTCACTCACGATTATAGCGAGAGAGCAAAGCAGGACCCAGATGCAGGGAGGCAATGAAACAGGCTTTAATAAATAAATCAAAGTTCAAACAAAAACAATCTCACAATCCGACAGAACTAAAACACTCAGAATAAGACGGAAGTAAATAACAGGTACAGGAACAGACCAACTGGAGATATACAAGACAAAGCCCAACAATAACAAACGATTCGACAACAGGACTGAACATGAGGGGAGCTTAAGAAGGAAAGGCTGTTGTGGGTAGTGGAGCTGGCTTTCTCCATGTGGCACCTGCAAGACACAAGAGTTAGTGAGAGACAAAACCAACACAAGAAAACACTCAGATGAGACAGACAGACAGACAGACAGACAGACATTCAGGAGAAGCACAGTCAGGCCAGACTGTGACACATAGCCATGCTTTTCACAAGCTGGTGAAGCTGGTTGACCATCATTGTCTTCTTGATGAAGCTGGTTAAGCTAGTTTAAAAGCCTGGTGGGGATGCCTGCACACCAGCATCCTGGCAATAAAACACAACATAAGCTGGTGACCTTTATAACTTACACATCTTTGTAACTTTCACTGTTGTACACAGCTGTACAGATAAATAACCAAATATTTCCCTGGTGCTCCATATATAAAGTGATGGATATTGTAACTTTGGCTGAATAATATAGCTAAAAATTTACATTTTATCTCTATGTTTATATCTTGAGATTTTAATTATTGTTATTATTATTATAAAAAAAATAATTTGATAAGAGAAAACATCACCATCCCGATTTGACCGTTTTAATTAGATCAAGGCATTTTTCCACACAGTTTCTTGCTAAAGAAACACAAGAAAGAGTTGTATTTAATTATTTTTATGTATATGAACCAATATAACAATTAAAAGCAATATTTACCTTTTTAACTGAAATATGCAAATATATGAAAAATGTCACAGGGATTTCCATGAATATTTTGAGTACACACAATTTTAATCGATTAATTGAAACAGACAGTTTGAACTGATTCATGGATATAAACCGAACATACCAAGACTCCATTTTGCTGTTGAAGTTTTAATCAGAGCTGCTATTAAAACGTCTTAACGCTATCATGAGACAAGGTTTATGAAACTAGTCTACTTTTGTGGTCTTTTGTAAAGTAAATGGCCAAATCGGCTAGCCCTAATTATAACCAGTTTGACTGATAAGTGGCCTGAGGGGGGCAGGGAAAGAGCTCTGCCAGGCCTTTGGGCTCCATCATTGTTCTATATTTGTTATTTTAGGAGTCAGCGTATCCATTCAGCCTAATTCGAGATGAAGAATGAGGGGCCAGTTTCCATCTGCCACCCCCAAGCACTGGTCTGATTAAATAGCCCTCTGTCCCTCACATTGGCCACTTGGGCAATCAAACCAAAGGCCAGCTTCTGTGTTCTGCAAGTCACAAACACACACTCAAATATGCACACAAATATATGCTCTGTTATGACATTTATACTCGCCCAGTGATCACACAATGTATTAAGTCTTTGCGCAGTCTACTGTATGAGTTGCTATTCTTAAAAAAAAAAAAGAAAACATATAAAATCAAACTAAGCATAGAATACTGCTCCTGTCGATACAGTGAATGTGTCTTTCTGTATTTACTGTTTAAATGACTGCCATTATTATATGAGTGATTGATTGCATAACTTGCAATTGCAGAAACTTGTCAGGAACCTCTCATGCCATAATTGTCAGAAACAGTATTGAAAGCAAAAAACATGTTCAGAAAAATGTGCGGTTGTTTTCTTTTCTGACGAGTGTGAAAATATCTGTAGATATATTTAGAAATGCCTTTAAAGGAATAGTTCACCCAAAAATAAAAAAAATTCTCTCATCATTTACTCACCCTCATGCCATCCCAGATGTGAATTACTTTCTCCTGCAGAACACATATTATCATTTTTAAAAGAATATTTCAGCTCTGTAGGTCCATACAATGCAAGTGCATGGGTGCCAAAATTGTTATGCTCAAAAAGCACATAAAGGCATCATAAAAGTAATATGATAGGTGCGGGTAAGAAACAGATCAATATTTAACTCAATGTTTGCTATAAATTCTTGTCTCTGCTCAGTAGGAGGCGATATGCATGAAGAATGTGAATCACCAAAAACACAAGAAGAAAAATATGAATGTTAAAGTGAAGATTGACTAAGTAGGGAGGATCATTTATAGTAAAAAAGGCCTTAACCCTTGTGCATCAATTAAAAAAGTTACACATAGGTTCATTATGGACAAAAATGGCCATGTCCAAAAACTGTCATAAAAATATTATAGATTTATATTTTTTCCACTTTCACTGACATAATTTTTTTAAGCAGCATCAGCTCTAATCATAATGACCAAACATTCATTCATTTTTAGAATTTTAACCCTTTAAACGCCGGTTTGTTTACATAATGCCACTGTTGTTTTTTTTAGGAAAAAATTAAAAATAGTAATTATTTTCAATTTAATAGATGCTAAGCAGAATTTTTTTCTTTGATTATTAGAGCCTCGGATATGTCAATGATTAACAACAACATTCATTTTGATGCTTTCATATTTTTTATGCAAAATCAGATTTAAAAAAAGCTACCACTTAGGTCCATAATGGACAAAAATGGCCATGTCAAAAAGTGTCATAAAAATATTATAGAATAATATTTTTTCTACTTTCACTGACTTATATTTTAACCAACATCAGTTCTAATCATAATTACCAAACATTCATTTATTTTCAGAATTTTAACACTTTAAACGCCGGTTTGTTTACATAATGCCACTGTTGTTTTTTATAAAAAATATAATAATTATAATTATTTTCAATTTAATAAATGCTAAACAGATTTTTTTTATTTTTATTATTAGAGCCTCAGACACATACAAACCACACTCTGAAATCCATACCAACACACTCACACAATTATATATTCATAATGTATCTAATTGGCTCTATAATATACATAAGCCAAAAACAGCAGAAAACAACAACAAAAGCGTATGATATGCCAAACCTGAAAAAATGGCACGATCTGATAAAAAATATTTAAAATGTAAATTTTGAAGCCTTGCCAACATAATGAAAGCATGTTAAACAAGATTGCATAATTTTATAGTTAAATGGCACTGGGATTAAAAATCGCAGTTTTAATGGGTTTCAATGTGCCATTTTTGTCCAAAACGACGCTAAGAGGGAGTATTTTGTGTAACTAGTGCAAAAAATATTTTTTTAAAGAAAATAGGGTGAAATATTAAAATTCCAATAAAAATTCACACCTGTGGAAAATGTTATGCAGTTAGCATTAACACAGACAAAGTTATCAAAAAAACAAAACCATGTTCTGGCAGATATTCAAAAATTCTCTGCGATTTCAGGGTACAAGGTTAACTTACAAAAATCAATTGCTTGTCCTCTTAATATTCAAGAAATAATGTCAAGAAATAATGTCAAGAAAGAATGCCCCATTCCCTGGTCTGTATATGGTTTTAAATATCTTGGAATTCAAGTGACACCCGTTTTGGATAAACTATTTAAGGACAATTATAACCCTTTACTGGAGATTTGTAAAAAGAAACTTCAGACCTGGTCTGTCCTCCCACTATCTCTTATTGGGAAAATTAATGTTATTAAAATGAGTATACTCCCTAAGTTTATTTACGCTTTTAATATGTTACCATGTTATATTTCTTTTTCTTTTTTAAGCTAATTAATAGATGTTTAACAAAGTTTATATGGAACAACAAGACTCCATGAATTAAGTTGTCCACTTTAACAAAATTAGATCTAAAAGGGGGCTTAGGACTTCCAAATTTTCAGTGGTATTACTGGGCCTGCCAAATTAGAAATATCATAGGCTGGAAGCTGGAAAATAGTTCCCTGTGGGTAACTTTGGAATCATTAGTATGCTATCCATTGGAGATTACATCAACACTTTATGTTAATAACTTAAAGTTTCTGATGAGTGTAGAGGGGCTGCCCCCCTTACAAGCCACACTGAAAGCTTGGCAGGATTGTAATAGGTATTTGAGCACAAAAGGTCATATAAGTAAAAACTCTCCTATTGCATTTAACCCTGACTTTTTAGCACTTTTCCAAACTGATTTTCGAAACTGGTCACTTCATGGGCTGAAAACTTTTGCCATATGTTTGATGAAGACTCTAAGTCTGTTAAATCGTTTACTGCTATTTGTGTTGACTATCAAATTCCTAGAACAGATTTTTTTAAATATCTGCAGGTTCGTCACATTATTACATCTCTACATAAAAAGGGACAACTTAGATTATATCCTACAGAGTTGGAAAAATTTATTATTTCTGCTACTTCGGTTAAGGGGAAGATTTCTCATTTGTATAAAATTCTGTTAGAAAGCTCCCCATATTCTTTTTCTTCTCTGAGAACAAATTGGGAATTAGAGCTTAAAAGGAAGTTTAGCGAAAAAGAATGGTTAACTTTGTGTATTAATTTGACCTTACCTTTGAGTGTGAACATTAAAGTTAAAGAAACTAATTATAAATTTCTGTATAAATACTATATAACTCCAGTGAAGCTTAATAAATTTAATGACACAAACTCTCCTATGTGTAGAAAATGTGGAATTGAATTAGGAACATTCATGCATTTATTTTGGTATTGTAAAGCTATTTTTTCTTTTTGGGAGAAGATTCATAAAGTAATTCAAGATATGTGTAATTGTACTTTTGAGCTATGCCCTATGTTATATTTATTGAATTATGATATTGAAAATAAGTTTCCCTTTACAAAAAAATGTGTGTTTACAATGTTTTCTTATTTTGCAAAAAAATGCATACTTACTGCATGGATTTCCCAGTCAGGACCCACACTGGGTCAATGGCTGGATCAGATAATAGATTTGTTGCCCATTGAAGAAATTACAAGTAAACAGCATTCAAGACTGCAAGAGTTCCAAACCACATGGTCCTTAGTATTAAATTATATAGAGACTATACAATTATCAACTTAAATGGAATAATGGATAATCCATAGACTGTGTAGATTCCCTTTTTTTTTTTTTTTTTTTGTATGTCTTGTCGATATACTTAGCGGTATTCTTCTTGGTGTTTTCTGTGATTGTGTTATGTGTAATGTGTTAAATTGTTAAATTGTGAATTTAAAAAAAAAAAAAAAAAAAAAAAAAAAACTGAAAAAGCCAAAAATGTTCACAAGGATGCACAAGGGTTAAATACTGATGTTTCTCACCCAAACTTATCATATCACTTCTGAAGACATTGATTTAATCACTGGAGTCATATGGATTACTTTTACGTTGACTTATGTGACTTTTGGAGCTTGAATATTTTGGCACCCATTCACTTGCATTGTATAGACCAAAAGAGAAATTCTTATACAAATCTTCGTTTGTGTTCAGCAGATGAAAGAAAGTAATTTACATCTGGAATGGCATAAGAGTATGTAAATGATGAGAGATTTTTCATTTTTGGGTGAACTATTCCTTTTAAGATATTTAAAGGAACAGTGCACCCAAAATATTTTTTCACTTCACAACCCATGTTAATTTTTTCTTCTTCCATGGAACACAAAAGGAGAAATGTTGAAGAATTTCCTGGCTGTTCTTTTCTATTTAATGAAAGTGACAGGGAGCTGGGGATCTTTAGCTACAAAAAGACAAAACAAGCTCCAAAAAAGTCCATATCAGAGTATGTGAAAATATGATATCAAAATCTGGTCATCTCATTTCTGTGTTTATTTTTCACCGTAACACGGTGGACTATGCATAATATGCAATATAATAATAACACGATCAAGTCATATGAACTATAAACGTTTGTTCATTACAGCGGCTTTTCGAAATTAAAAAAGTGTCAGTCATGGAATTAGCATAGCTAATTAAAACAACAACAACAACAGAGATCAAAGCAAAAAGCTAAACCTCAATTTGCCACACAAGAAATATTAAATCGGTATGTTATGTAAAATATTTTCTCCAGATTTCCTTATTCTCCAGAACGCAAGGCTGTTTTAATGCACTCCTGAAGTGAGAAGCTCCTCACTGCATGCATGCGCGACGGGAATAATGCAGGCTGCTTTTGCCAGTGTGTGGGATACAACTGGGATACCACTGTAGTCACGGATTAGAACTTCGCAAGCTGTTGGGAAAGTTTAAACATTCATTGCAGCTAAGCACTGTCATCATTGAGATTGTGTCAAGCTTTACACTTGTGGCATCAAAAGTGACTGCTTTGTGTTAATATTTTCACCATTTAGATGTGTCCATACATTTTTGAATTTGTCGAACATTGGGACATTTTATCAGTCAATAACGATTGTTTACTGGCTAACGGACACCATGATCCATGTTACTCTTGCTCTATGTTCCAAGCCTTCTAAAACCATAAGATAGCTTTGTATGTGGCATTTTTGTCACTTGGTCACTGAAAATTTCCCCCTCTGCCAAAGCTCTCTAGTCATATACACGATGGCGACATTGATGTCAATCACTTTTTCTCACAAGACACAACAATCAGTGCCGTTTGGCATCAGGGGCATTAAAGTGGCCTTTGTGCAGTTCATGCACTTAGTAATATATAGTTTAGAGCTTCATTAGAGATTCCCCCAGTCCCCTTTAAATGTTATTTTCTGGAAAAGAGCAGCTAGTAAATTTTTCCAGTTGTGTTCCACTGAAGGAAGACAGTCACACAGGTTTGGAACAACGTGAGTGTGAGTAAATGACAGAAGTTTTCATTTTTGCGTTCATATTCCTTTAATAGGCTGTCACTGAATTTAAAGACTTGACCTCCTCACAAATATCTAACGTTTGAAAAACTGTCAGATCTATTGACTTTGTCCCATCATAGATGTAATATCTTTTTGACACACCCTTTAGGAAAGAATAGGAAAAGGACATGATTTCAGCCTGTTCTTCATCAACAAGCTCAAGTCCTACTCAGGAAATGACATTGCTCTTCCTGTGGTTTTGGACGCCCTTTTAGTACATGGATTCTGTTTTGTGAGAGCTCGTGGGAAGAGCCCTTGACCTATCACATGCCCATGATCTCCCATACTCACTCTCATGAACACATACACAAACACAAACACACACTGACACATGTGAGGAAGCAGAGTTGGTATTTAAAGCATTTTCACACAGTACACAGATAAGAGCCTTATGAAACCTTTGGCTGTGCTCACCAAACTCTTGAGAGGAAAACTGCAAATATTCTAGTTTATCTGGCCTGAGTCGATATTCAATTAACCAGACCAGCCACTCGTAGTGGCCCTTTATCAATGCCTTGTTTTTAAATGCACTTGCTTAATCAAATACCATTTACAGCTGCAACCAAACAAGTGAACAAACAATAACTATTTGGAAAGATTTTCAATAGAGTAAGAGTCATTGTTCCGCTGCTAGTTTCTGTCTCTGACTGGATGCGCCAATATTGGATACGTGAGACCATCTCAGGTCATGATTATAGCAAAAAATTACCTCTGTGCAAAGTATGCATTGTGTATCCATGTCAACTACCCTACTGAAAAAACAAAGATGGTTTGTTGGTTTTAACTGGCCAGCAAGCTTGTTTCCACCAGTCAGATTGGTCTCATTGATGGTTTTAGAAGGGGTTTTGGGCCCTTGTCAGCTGGTTTGGCTACCCTACTGAAAATCCAAAGGTGGTTTGTTGGCCTTAACTGACCACCAAGCTTGTTTCTAGTTGGCCAAACAGCTTAACCAGCTGAATAGCCTGGGAGTAATCCTGTTTAGCCAAGCTGGGAGAACTAGTAAGACTAGCAAAAGCTGGTTTAAGATGGTCTTTTTTAGAAGGATTGGCAATTTAAACCACATCATATAAATATTTGCAGAGAAAGGGCCCCGAATAAATATAATCCAATATCTAATGATACAAAATTATTTGCCTGTACATCTGGAGCTGCACTGACTGACCCCCGCTGGTGGAGTTTACATACAGCATGATTAATTGCGTCATTTAATACATTATTTTTAAAAGCGCTGAACTGATACATTTTATCAACAGCCATACTATTTATACTATATGTATGAACACTGTGCTTTCCACCTGTATTGATGACATCATATAAATCCTGAGCAGCTTAGATGTGCAGCTAACTTGTGAAACAAATCTCTTGCTGTTGGCCATGGTAGTTTTCTTTAAAGTTTTGTATGGATGCTTGAAAACACCTTTGACTGCAGATTTGACACCGATTGGCAAGCAGCCTGCAGACACTCTTGGCAAAAGGCAGGTGACAACAACAGAGCCTGGGGAAAGGCCTTGTTGTTAAAGCCATGAAACAACTTTTAGCTGTCCAGTTCCTGCCCTTTGTCTTTTCCCACTGACATGCAGCATTGTTCACCGCGAGTCCTTTGTGAGGCCTGCTGTGTCCCAGTCAATGGAGATCTTTTCTGCAGAATGGAAAACAGCAAGCCACAGAATATGAAACAAAGTGGACTAGGTTTTCCCAAACATTATCCTTTCTCTCCCTCCACCACTCCTTCTACTTCTCGTTCTCTTTCTACATCTCTTGCTCTTTTATTTCGAGAGACTGTGGTGGTTTTGGGGCTGGGATTTGAAAAACAAAGCTCTGCTTCACCGCCTCTTTCAGCGGCAGTCTGTATCTCAGCATGAATGGTGTTAGCACAGCACAGATGTGACTTTCTTTCCAGTTCATTTCTGATGGAAATCAATCTGCCTAGAAGCTGCTAAAAAATGGGACTTTTGTTCTTGTATACAGTAGCATTTGTTTGTGGGTCATTGGCAAATAAGGTTGTCCTAGATGAAAAAAGTATATATTTTAAACTAGTTATATACAGTATACTGTATAATGTTTGCATTATTAGTATAGAATAATCTATTATTTATATTTCTTTAAAAAATGCAGTAAAACAATTTTGTTTGAAATATTATTAATATCACAAAAACTTTTGTCCACTAAATTAAAGTAAGTCAGGTGGTGTAACTAAAATTCAGGTACAATGACACCGGTTCAGAACTTTATATAAGCAAATGTCAGGCGCACAATAAATGGATCAAACATTTTTTAATTTACAATTTGGAAGATCAAAGCAAGAATTACAACAGATATTAATGCTAAAAATAAAAATAAATCAATTTAAATTCAAATTCAAATTCAAAGTAACAATTTAAATTTGCAATTGTCATTTATCATAACATTTTGAGAATAAAGCAAAAATACCAAGAAGAAAGTCGAAGGATTATGAGATTAAAGTCTGAAAATGATAGAACAGACGCTAAGCCAGCATCTTTATTAATGCAAGAGATGGATGTGGAGGGCGTAGTTAAATCATATTTTAGGATTGTATTTCACAATAAAGAAATCCTTGGTCTTTTGGCGTTATTGGAGTTATTAGTATCCAGACACAGCAGCGGTTATGTAGGAAATTTATAATATTTGTATTTATTCAGAAGAAAGAACCAGACAGATTCGAGCAGTCCCGCTCGGAGTTTTTATTGGGTTTTCCTCTCTAAACAATACTGTAACTGAGGGGGGATGTTACCACATACAGTACAATGTCTTGATATGAACTTATATAATTCACAGCAGTTCCAATTATTTTTGGCTTCTCTTGAGTGTGAGCCTATATCTCGTGCCTCCCTTGACAGGCGCCCACATGTTGAAAACTCCTGTACTAATGCACACCTCATTCATGAACCGAGAGCTCGTAAAAACGTCCCACAAATTCAGCACGGTTGCTTCAAGTTATCATCCTGGTTAGTGGTGTTGTATGTAAAGTCCCAGATGCTCCACTTTGCTGTTGTCCACCACATCACTTTGATGTTACTTTCCTATTCTCAAAATATTACGACTTTAATCTCATAATCCTTTGACTTTCTTCTCGTTGTTTTTGCTATATTCTCAAAATGTTATGATGAATGACAATTGCACATTTAAATTTTTACTTTGAATTTGAAATTAAATAACTTTTATTCGATTTTTAGCATTAATGTCAGCACAATGAACAATGAGCCGACAAATTCTTGCTTTGATCCTGCAAATTTTAAATTAAAACCTGTTTGATCTGTTTATTGTGCGCCTGACATTTGCTTATATATAGTTCTGAACCGGTAACAGTTTTGCGATTCATATTATTACTATTTGACAGGTAGGGTGGTCATTTGTTCAGTCATGGAAGGATTGATTCTTCTTATTTTTATATTATAATATGGCCTGTGGGCTAACCCCGGATGACACTGAAGTTTAGTGATGACCCTGCTTCACACACAGTCATGAGGGTCTAAAATATCAGCTTTTTTATATGTATAGGACAACATATATTCAAGAACTGTCAAATCTGGTGCAGTCTGATGGCCACAGCAGATACTGACTGTTACTTTTAATTACTTCTAATTTTTACCCCCCACTTTGTTCAGGGACACATTATTCATTCTGTTAGTCACATATCTGTGAATCTTGTTCAGTTTATGTTTTAGTTGTTGACTCTTTTTACGTTCATACTATATGTTCATTCAAGTAGTTTTGGTGTGTGTGAATTGCATTCTTACTTGCATTCTTAATTCTTAATTGACCCAAACAAAAATCTTAATTGCATTATTTGACCCGAACAAAAAATGTCATTTCATTGACCCTTGAATCCATCTCTCAGTCATCTCTCCCGCTCCTCACATTTTCCAGAGAGGCCAGTATCCTCACACTTCAAGATACCAAAATCTGCAATCAAAAGTCAGATATTTCAATATGAACTCAAACATCTCTCATCAAATTCTTAGAGCTACAGTATGCTATTAACATGAATTTTGTAACTCGATTTTGTGGCTTTGGACTCTTACTATATAGTCTGCAATTGTCTCATTTATGTCATGTGACTCAAGTTGATGAAACAGCACACCACAACAAAAAAATATGCTTAACTTTACAATTCATTTGTGATAGAAAACAATCTGTCTGGAACCTGATAAAAGGTTTGTTCTTTTATAAAGCGTATCCATCCCTCAATTGTGAGCGAGGCGCACACAACTGGGCAACTTTAAGATGATGCACGCATACAGAATGATAAAGATGGTTAGTCATACTCAAGTAATGAGGGACAGTAAAAGCACATTTTGCAAGGAAACTGGCAATTTTTCTTGTTTCTTTTTAGTATGGATTCCTCTGTTGTGCCACATCTGTCTTTGGAATTGCCTCCTATGAACACCAAATGAAGATGTTTCTTGGGATGAGCCGTGAAATGATAGGTCTTCACCGTGTAGTTTTGATGTAATGGTTTGCCAAATTTGCCTTCCTCACTCACACCCCCTCAATTTGCTTTTGTATTGGAATGATTTTGCTCATTTTGAGCAAAATCATTTGCACGCTTGCCTGGAGAACGTAAGTGCCGTTCCTCTAAGGCAAGTGAGTGTTGATTATAGACATAAGACTAAATATTTGGGGTAGACATAGAGGCGAAAGGAGCCTCTTTTGATACTCTTGCGTAAGATTTCTGAGGAAAAGTCAAACGGTTGTTGGTCCTCATAGAAAATAAAGAATCTCAAATGAGATCTCACTAATATCACAATTGAGATTACTGTAAATGTAGAGGCTCCTGGTTCTCTGATTTGTCTCCTGAGAATAAGACCCCAATAATCTCACATTTCATCTCTAGATTTTTTGGAAGACATGTCAACAATACCCATGTCTCCAAGTCAGAGATTTTAAAATTAACTCAAACAATTCTTATCAAATTTTTCCTAGACCAGTCCACTTTTATATTATAGCGTTCTACTTGTACTTTTTCAACAACTGTGTCATTTTCATTCATTAAATAATTTTAGTAGAAACATCATTTATTGGAATAGTTCACAAAATAGCTAAAACATTTAAATTCTCTCATAATTAACACCCCTTTTTTTACTATAAATCTCCACTTTCACATTCACTTCCAAAGTCTTCTTCTTTTTCTTTCTGCCGATTCACATTCTTTATGCATATCGCTGGTCAAAGGTGGAGATTTATAGTAAAAAGGGACTTTAACCCTTTCATACGTACCATCACACATATGTGACGGTTAATAACTGGGCCCTGCAGAGTAGCGTCACACATTTGTGTTTCTGCAACAGTTATTTTACAAGCTGCCTGATTCAAATTGGCTTTCACGCAAACTCAGGCTGCGCTTGTCAGCCATCTGTAATTTATATTCGCTTAAACAGTTACTCATACAGTCTTTTAAACCACACCATTTTTATTTTATATACTTACATCCAACTTGTCAAAAAAGAACCATAATAAAAAGTGTACAGTGTATACAAACAGTCAATACATCAAACACAAGATTTATTCAAGAAAATGTATAATATTGACTGTTTCTCACCCACACCTATCACATCGCTTTTGAAGACATGGATTAAATCACTGGAGTAATCGTGTGGATTACTTTTATGCTGCCTTTATCTTCATTTGTGTTCTGCAGAAGAAAGAAAGTCATACACATCTGGGATGGCATGAGGGTGGATAAATGATGAGAACATTTTCATTTTTGGGTGAACTTTCTCTGTATATAAAGCATAAATGATAACTCCTGAGCTTTAACTGAGCAACCAATAACATTTTTTAGTCTGCTTTTGGAGACTTAATAAGCCACAAACTTTTGACCCTGTTGAGAGATTGACTTTCACTGTAATTCTCTTCACTTCCTGTGTGTAGGGGGCGGGACTACTAGCCATCTCTCATGTCCAGAGCAGAGGTTGCCTGGTCCCCCTCCCTAACCCACCCCCATCCGTAACCTCAAGTGTGGGGGAGCGTTTTCCAGGGACAAAAGAATGAATATGTAATGAAAAGAAAGGGAAAGGGGTGGGCGTGTGTGTACCAGAGATAATAGATGTATCCAGCTCGACAAATGCTTGTTGATGGATCACTGTTTCTGCTGAGAGTGGAACAGGAGAGGAGGAAGAAAGTCTTGTGCCATTTTACATCCCATGCATGCAAGAACTTCTAAAAATCTTAGTAAAATCTGCCAGTGCAACAAAACACATCCAAGATGCATTCTCTGAAAACAAGCCTTACTATCTTATGCAGTCTTGTTTTTTGGAGATTTAGATATTTTATTGGGAAACAAGACAAATATGCTATGATTTTTTGCAGTGTACTCCTTAAAATGCTGAAAAGGGGAGGCTCTTTGAAGCAAAGCCTGCAGCTCTTAGAGTTTTAGAAACATTGTACTTTAGCTCCCTCTCTCCCCCCAGAAATCTGGTACACATGGTATGTTCCGTTTAAAAGAGAGAATGTCATCTCTCAATGCACTGTGTCCTCTCTCTAGAAGCAGCTGGTGGGAGCGCGCTTTTTCAGCGGGAAATCTCTTACTCCTCTGCCTGCTGTTTCGCCTCTCTCTGTTACAGTTTTCCACATACTCGCTTTCTCTCTTTGACTAACTGAAAACAGGTAGTGATTAGGTCATTTCTGCTGTCATAAGGAGGGGAGGAGAGTCTGATTTGGGATTTTCTCTCTTCTCCAGTGTTTGTTTTGTATGTGTGGACTAAACTGTGGCAGCAGAGGAGGAATAAAGGGGGACAAACGGCTTCTTCTACCCCCTGACAGTGCGCTTGACATCATGCACCTCTGTGTGGATTTGCTTCTCAGGGCAAAATCCTGAAAATGATGGAGGACAACAAGCAGCTGGCTCAGCGGATCGATGGGGCCATCCAGTCGGCCAGCCAGGAGGTGACCAACCTGCGCTCCGAGCTCTCCACAACCAGCCGCAGACTGGCCGAGTTGGGGGCCTGCAACCCCCTGGAGAACAACCAGCAAAACCACCATCACCACCACCACCACCACCTCCTCCACGGTAGGAAACATCTGCCAAGTTTCTGTTCAGTATATGCATTTGGGGTGCCTGCATCTGGACTGTGTGCTGCAGTTTTTGAACTTCTTACAGTGTATACCAGCAAATGGTTAATTTATAATGGTGGGAGGGTGCTGGGAGCTTTTGTTAAGGGTTGAAGAGAGTGAGGAGGGGAAGAGGGGGCCAACTGATCCCGTTCTTCTGTGCCTTGTCCCGTTTCCTGGGAAGCTGGTGGGACGGCTTTCGAACACAGCTGTGAGAAATCAGATGGAGAGAGAAAGAGAGTTTGAACCAAAGAGAAGGAAAAAATAAAGTTGGCATCATGCTCGGCTAGCGTCAAAACCCCTGCCTTTTTCTGATTTGCAAGGAATAACATGAAACACGTGGTTCAGGTCTGACACTAAGTCTTAGTTGAACTGGTGGTTTCTACCATTTTTCCTAGTGTTTCCATGTTTAGATGACTTTAGTTGCAATCCCAATATTATTGCCAAAAGTGCTTATTGTGTTTACGTGTTTGTGGGTAATTGAAAAGAAATAGTTTTGGGAAGTTGACATGTCCTTGATGTGACATGCTGTACTCCATCGTAAACTTTTTTAAACAGCATTTTGCTCTACATAAAATATTTATGGGGAAATAATATTTATGCTTTTAAAAATTCATTCAAAAGGACCATTTAAAATGAACTAGAGCATGGCAAAAAGGTGATTAAAAAAAGTTCAGAACATTACAAAAACAGACTACAGACTTTTACAGGCATTCCATTTTTGGGCGATCTATCCCTTTAACCAGTGGTGTAGTAGTGACTGAACAGGTGGGCAATAAATAATTAATTATAACAATTTAAGGTCCGTTGTAATCATAGTCTCAAATTAACTTTGAGGGTAAGGGTAAGACAGTTTCTTGCTGGCATGGTGTACAGTAGAATACTAAAACTTGATATTAAATATCTATTTAAATTAATAGGTTTGATTAACTGATTTAATTAACTGTAAAATGGATAACACTTTATACTTACTCTAATGAATCAACTAATACGTACATTACCTTATTCATAATAAATTGGTATGCATTGTACAGGTAATGACTAATGAGTGTAGTAATGTTCACATTAACACGTTACCTTATATTACGATATACACTCACCTAAAGGATTATTAGGAACACCATACTAATACTGTGTTTGACCCCCTTTCGCCTTCAGAACTGCCTTAATTCTACGTGGCATTGATTCAACAAGGTGCTGAAAGCATTCTTTAGAAATGTTGGCCCATATTGATAGGATAGCATCTTGCAGTTGATGGAGATTTGTGGGATGCACATCCAGGGCACGAAGCTCCCGTTCCACCACATCCCAAAGATGCTCTATTGGGTTGAGATCTGGTGACTGTGGGGGCCATTTTAGTACATTGAACTCATTGTCATGTTCAAGAAACCAATTTGAAATGATTCAAGCTTTGTGACATGGTGCATTATCCTGCTGGAAGTAGCCATCAGAGGATGGGTACATGGTGGCCATAAAGGGATGGACATGGTCAGAAACAATGCTCAGGTTGGCCGTGGCATTTAAACGATGCCCAATTGGCACTAAGGGGCCTAAAGTGTGCCAAGAAAACATCCCCCACACCATTACACCACCACCACCAGCCTGCACAGTGGTAAAGGCATGATGGATCCATGATCTCATTCTTTTTACGCCAAATTCTGACTCTACCATCTGAATGTCTCAACAGAAATCGAGACTCATCAGACCAGGCAACATTTTTCCAGTCTTCAACTGTCCAATTTTGGTGAGCTCTTGCAAATTGTAGCCTCTTTTTCCTATTTGTAGTGGAGATGAGTGGTACCCGGTGGGGTCTTCTGCTGTTGTAGCTCATCCACCTCAAGGTTGTGCGTGTTGAGGCTTCACAAATGCTTTGCTGCATACCTCGGTTGTAACGAGTGGTTATTTCAGGCAAAGTTGCTCTTCTATCAGCTTGAATCAGTCGGCCCATTCTCCTCTGACCTCTAGCATCAACAAGGCATTTTCGCCCACAGGACTGCCGCATACTGGATGTTTTTCCCTTTTCACACCATTCTTTGTAAACCCTAGAAATGGTTGTGCGTGAAAATCCCAGTAACTGAGCAGATTGTGAAATACTCAGACCGGCCCGTCTGGCACCAACAACCATGCCGCGCTCAAAATTGCTTAAATCATCTTTCTTTCCCATTCTGATATTCAGTTTGGAGTTCAGGAGATTGTCTTGACCAGGACCACACCCCTAAATGCATTGAAGCAACTGCCATGTGATTGGTTGATTAGATAATTGCATTAATGAGAAATTGAACAGGTGTTCCTAATAATCCTTTAGGTGAGTGTACAGTACATAATTATTAATTAATAGACTTGTTTTATTTATGTACAAAAATTAGTTTTTCTGTGTATTGTGAAATAGCTTTCCTATAAAATATCCTGGAATAAAGCCATATGGAATCGTATATTGCTAATGATTACATTTTATTTAATTATGTTATAATAAGGGTGTTTATTGTCATCAGTGTTTCATTCAGTGATTTACAACACATCCTACATTGAAGTTTTGCACCTAAAGCACCCAATACTGACTGATATACAAGAGTGGATGTTCTACACATGTCTAAAGCCTATGAAGTGATTAAACTAGTCTTAATCAACTCACCCTTTTTTACAGAAACCATGATCCAGCTTATCACAACTTCAGATATTATCTGCATGCACAATACTCAATAGTACAATTCGTTTACACCTCTCGATTGAAACGTACGTGTACTGGTGACTCGCAAACTGCTGTGATCGACTCAATGCGCTGTTGACTCGAGAACCTTTATGAGCGACTCATTGTACTGTTGACTCGAGAACAGTTACGAGCGACTCATTGTACTGTTGACTCAAGAACTGTAACGAGCGACTCATTATACTGTTGACTCGAGAACTGTTACGAGCGACTCGTTGTACTGTTGACTCGAGAATCGTTATGAGCGACTCACTGTACTGTTGACTCGAGAACTGTTACGAGCGTCTCACTGTACTGCTGACTCGAGATATTTTATGAGCGACTCATTGTACTGTTAACTCGAGAACAGTTACGAGCGACTCACTATACTATGTCTTGAGAACTGTTACAAGCGACTCATTGTACTGTTGACACGAGAACTGTTACAAGCGACTCACTGTACTGTTGACTCGAGAACTGTTACGAACGACTCACTGTACTGTTGACTCGAGAACTGTTACGAACGACTCACTGTACTGTTGACTCGAGAACTGTTACGAGCGTCTCACTGTACTGCTGACTCGAGATATTTTATGAGCGACTCATTGTACTGTTGACTCGAGAACTGTTACGAGCGACTCACTATACTATGTCTCCAGAACTGTTACAAGCGACTCACTGTACTGCTGACACGAGAACTGTTACAAGCGACTCATTGTACTGTTGACTCGAGAACTGTTACGAGTGACTCACTATACTATGTCTCGAGAACTGTTACGAGCGACTCACTGTACTGCTGACACGAGAACTGTTACAAGCGACTCACTGTACTGTTGACTCAAGAACTGTTACAAACGACTCACTGTACTGTTGTCTTGAGAACTGTTACGAGCGACTAACTGTACTGTTGACTCGAGAACTGTTACAAGCGACTCACTGTACTGCTGACACGAGAACTGTTACAAGCGACTCACTGTACTGCTGACTCAAGAACTGTTACAAGTGACTCACTGTACTGTTGACTCGAGAACTGTTATGAGCGTCTCACTGTACTGCTGACTCGAGATCTTTTATGAGCGACTCATTGTACTGTTGACTCGAGAACTGTTACGAGCGACTCACTGTACTGTTGACTCGAGAACTATTCCGAGCAACTCACTGTACTGTTGTCTTGAGAACTGTTACGAGCGACTCACTGTACTGTTGTCTTGAGAACTGTTATGAGCGACTAATTGTACTGTTGACTCGAGAACTGTTACGAATGACTCACTATACTGTTGTCTTGAGAACTGTTACGAGCGACTCATTGTACTGTTGTCTTGAGAACTGATTAGAGCAACTCACTGTACTGTTGACTCGAGAACTGTTACGAACGACTCACTGTACTGTTGTCTTGAGAACTGATTAGAGCAACTCACTGTACTGTTGACTCGAGAACTTTTACGAGAGACTCGCTGTACTTTTGACTCGAGAACTTTTACGAGAGACTCACTGTACTGTTGTCTAGAGAACTGATACGAGCGACTCACTGTACTGTTGACTCGAGAACTTTTACGAGCGACTCACTGTACTGTTGTCTAGAGAACTGATACGAGCGACTCACTGCACTGTTAACTCGAGAACTTTTACGAGCGACTCACTGTACTGTTGACTCGAGAACTTTTACGAGAGACTCACTGTACTGTTGACTCGAGAACTGTTCCGAGCGACTCACTGTACTGTTGACTCGAGAACTTTTACGAGAGACTCACTGTACTGTTGACTCGAGAATTTTTACGAGAGACTCACTGTACTGTTGACTGTTGTTTATTGCAAAGAAGAGTTGGCAAAAGCAGATTTCACCAGTTCAAGGATCTTGTTACTCCCGGTTATCGGCTCATTTCGATTCAGATTGTCAGGCACTTCTGAGAGACAGATTAAGATAGGGTAACTTGTGGATCAGTGTTTACTCGAGATGCAAACTGTTTCAAAATATTCAGTCCGATTTGATGAACTGGTTCAACTCCTTCACTAAAAAGAATCGGTTGTTTACGAGCTGTACATCACTACTCCCAATGCTCCTTGTTTTGTTAGAGAGAATTTCTGTACACTTATTAAAAAATTATAATAATCACAAGTCACTCAACGGTGCTGCGTCATCACCTCAGTATAATTAAAAGTTACGGGTCAAAAGCCTTCTTGCTGTTCTGGCGGCCATACTTATCAAAACTTATTTTAGGAGGGCATACACAAAATCTTTTGAAAGGTAGGTGGGCATACAACATATGCCCTAGACTACACTACTGCCTTTAACCTAAAATCTCAATATTGAAAAACAAAATTCATGGACATGTTTTAACCACCCTTGTACTGTACATCACTGTGTGTACTATGAGCAATCATTTGTGTGTCATCTTTCACGCCATGCTCCTTAAAAGAAGCTTGGAGTGGTAATCTCTGGTTGAGATGTGGAGATCTCATAGCCCGAGGTGGGTTTCACTGCTCAGCAGTGGGTGGCACAGCACTCCCCTCAGGGCTGCACTGCAGTCTGGGCAGCAGGAAGTATGTGAAGACTCTTTCAAACCAGAATAGATTGAGAGCAATAGTAAGCACCTGTTTGAACAGGTGTCATTAGCGTGAACTTTCAAAATGAATGAGATTGTATGATCAGCATGGCTCAGCACAATACCAGTGTTTCATCCCACCCACTCTCTCTCTCTCTCTGTCTCTTTTCACACAGGTGTAAGGCATCTCACTGCAATGAGCCCACATACCTTTTTACCAATGCACTGATGTAATGGTTCTCCTCTATGTCTTTCTCTGTCTTTCCCCCTTTTAGGTGTGTGATTTCAAATTTTATTTATTTATTTATTTTGAGGGAGCATCAGTGGCAGTCCTGATTCACTTGATTGCCTTGTGAGAGCTCAGTTGATTCCCTAAAATGACAGACACATGACAGCATTTTGTGGTAGGCCTACAATTTTCATGCAATGGGACCTAGGTTTAAATCCTGACCATACATCTATTCATAAATGTATACAGTATACACCGCTCAGCCACAACATTAAAACCATTCTGAGATGCTCTTCTTCTCACTACAATTGTACAGAGTGGTTACCTGGGTTACCGTAAGCGTAATACTGAATATATACAGTGTAAACAGGGTTGGGAGGTTACTTTTGAAATGTATTCCACTACAGATTACAGAATACATGCTGTAAAATGTCATTTGTAATGTATTTAGTTAGATTACTCAAGGTCATTATATATATATATATATATATATATACATACAGTGGTTACGGAAAGTATTCAGACCCCCTTAAATTTTTCACTCTTTATTATATTGCAGCCATTTGCTAAAATCATTTAAGTTCATTTTTTTTCCTCATTATTGTACACACAGCACCCCATATTGACAGAAAAACACAGAATTGTTCAAATTTTTGCACATTTATTAAAAAAGAAAAACTGAAATATCACATGGTCCTAAGTATTCAGACCCTTTGTTCAGTATTTAGTAGAAGCACCCTTTTGATCTAATACAGCCATGAGTCTTTTTGGGAAAGATGCAACAAGTTTTTCACATCTGGATTTGGGTATCCTCTGCCATTCCTCCTTGCAGATCCTCTCCAGTTCTGTCAGGTTGGATGGTAAACGTTGGTGGACAGCCATTTTCAGGTCCTCCAGAGATGCTCAATTGGGTTTAAGTCAGGGCTCTGGCTGGGCCATTCAAGAACAGTCACGGAGTTGTTGTGAAGCCACTCCTTCATTATTTTAGCGGTGTGCTTAGGGTCATTGTCGTGTTGGAAGGTGAACCTTCAGCCCAGTCTGAGGTCCAGAGCACTCTGGAGAAGGTTTTCATCCAGGATATCCCTGTACTTGGCCGCATTCATCTTTCCCTTGATTGCAACCAGTCGTCCTGTCCCTGCAGCTGAAAAGCAACCCCACAGCATGATGCTGCCACCACCATGCTTCACTGTTGAGACTGTATTGGACAGGTGATGAGCAGTGCCTGGTTTTCTCCACACATACCACTTAGAATTAAGGCCAAAAAGTTCTATCTTGGTCTCATCAGACCAGAGAATCTTATTTATCACCATCTTGGAGTCCTTCAGGTGTTTTTTAGCAAACTCCATGCAGGCTTTCATGTGTCTTGCACTGAGGAGATGCTTCCGTCGGACCACTCTGCCATAAAGCCCCGACTGGTGGATGGCTGCAGTGATGGTTGACTTACTACAACTTTCTCCCATCTCCCAACTGCATCTCTGGAGCTAAGCCACAGTGATCTTTGGGTTCTTCTTTACCTCTCTCACCAAGGCTCTTCTCCCCCGATAGCTCAGTTTGGCTGGACGGCCAGCTCTAGGAAGGGTTCTGGTCATCCCAAACATCTTCCATTTAAGGATTATGGAGGCCACTGTGCTCTTATGAACCTTAAGGGCAGCAGAACTTTTTTTGTAACCTTGGCCAGATCTGTGCCTTGCCACAATTCTGTCTCTGAGCTCTTCAGGCAGTTCCTTTGACCTCATGATTCTCATTTGCTCTGACATGCACTGTGAGCTGTAAGGTCTTATATAGACAGGTGTGTGGCTTTCCTAATCAAGTCCAATCAGTATAATCAAACACAGCTGGACTAAATTGAAGGTGTAGAACCATCTCAAGGATGATCAGAAGAAATGGACAGCACCTGAGTTAAATATATGAGTGTCACAGCAAAGGGTCTGAATACTTAGGACCATGTGATATTTCAGTTTTTCTTTTCTAATAAATGTGCAAAAATGTCAACAATTCTGTGTTTTTCTGTCAATATGGGGTGCTGTGTGTACAATAATGAGGAAAAAAATGAACTTAAATGATTTTAGCAAATGGCTGCAATATAACAAAGAGTGAAAAATTTAAGGGGTCTGAATACTTTCCGTACCCACTGTGTATATATATATATATATATATATATATATATATATATATATATATATACACTTTATATGTATATATTTGAAAGTTAAATAAAAATGATTTTGCTCAACAATCTAAAGTGGCACGTGCCCCTTCAGTTTAAATGGACATGACACATCTGTCTCTTTCTGTCTCTCTATCCTCTCAGTCAGGTGACAGTTTACATGCGAGAGCTGGAGGCTGAGTGAGCAGAATGTAATCAGATAAACATTCCTCTGTCCGGCTGTATGTGGGAGTCGCTCTCATAGTTTAAACACAAAGCTCCCCTCCCCTTTCAAAAACAGAATTCTTCTAATCAGGGCTTTGAGTTCACTTGCGTTCTGGTCACATCCTTCCGTCATTATCGGGCCAAGGGCTGAGGGACATTAAAGTCATATTTATTGTTGGACTGGATTGGATTGGGTTCAGTTTCATTCTGCAATGCTTTTTCGGTTGCAAATAAATATTTTCTACAAAAAGCTACAAAACCATTTATTGTTGATAATAACTTTTTTCACTTTGTTGAAAAATGAGAAATGTTGCTCTGTGTTGTAGGCGGATAGACTCTGAATATAAACTTGAAAGCAGGCCTGGGTTTAATGGGTTGTGACAGCGTAATGTAAAGATGTGTCAACCAGTGTGGCTCTGGGTCCCCTCCATCTTCAGAGATGACAATGATTTTTAAAGTAGAAAACTACTTTTTTCTGGAAAAGAAGGGAGTTTTTCTTTACCATTCAAAACATGTTGCCGAAATACAAAGCTGGAAGGTTGCCAGAATATTGTCATGAATTATCTTAGCATGTTGCTATGTGGTTGCTATGGTTTTCTGTGTGGTAACTAGGTGGTTTCGTACTGGTCGAAGTTGCAAGTCTCTATCCCTTACAAATCATTACTCCACTCATTATTGTCACATGCAAATGAGCTTATTATTTGCCAAAATGTTTGCCAGAAGTTTGCAGCTCTTCACCAGTAGTGGTGAACCCCCAGCAAACCTTTGGCAACAATGGATAATTTGCCGTGATGGGCAAACACTTCTGTGGCAAACCTGTGGCAACAATGAAGAGTTTGCAACAATGCTCATTTGCATGTGAAAATAAAGAATGACAAATTTGCAGCAAGTTTGTGGCAAGTTTGTACTTTCTTTTTTGGTGTGATTTTTTTGGGATATGGAGAGGATATGTTTATCCTTTTCAGATATAGATTAAAGTTCAGGCTAATGTGCACCCAATCATCAGATGAATGTAAATAAGTGCTTCAGATTCATATCACATTAAGAAGGAATCACATTTGTGAACATAGTTTTGCAAATAGATTTAAACATTATTACCCGTAACATAATTGGACCGTGCATTTCCTCTAATTTACAATCTTGCTATCTTTCATCTATACTCCCACCCCCGGTCAGGTGAAAAGAGAACCTCTTGCCTAAAAGAGAACCTCTAGGCTAACGTGCATTGTTATCAATTGCTTATTTCGACAAAATATTTACATTTTACATTTACGCATTTGGCAGACACTTCTATCCAAAGCGACTTACAGAGCACTTATTACAGGGACAATCCACACAGAGCAACCAGGAGTTAAGTGCCTTGCTA
The DNA here is from genome assembly GCF_025860055.1 of Xyrauchen texanus. Taxonomy (NCBI): domain Eukaryota; kingdom Metazoa; phylum Chordata; class Actinopteri; order Cypriniformes; family Catostomidae; genus Xyrauchen; species Xyrauchen texanus. Next base: position 31,499,757 of record NC_068314.1, on the reverse strand, counting down.
AAGGACACAATGGTGGTGGCTGTGGGGATCGAACCAGTGACCTTCTGATTAACAGTTATGTGCTTTAGCCAACTACACCATCACCACTCTATATTTGCCATATAGTATGGTAAATGTTGGTTCATAAGTGAATGGACTGTTTTACCATCCTAAAAAAGAAAACCTCAATTCAGGAGGTCAACAGACCTCTAGACATAGTATAGGCAATATTTGCAGATAATTTAAGGGGCGGCTGTGGCTCAGGTAGTAGAGTGGGTTGGCTGCTAATCGCAGGGTTGGTGGTTCGATTCCTGGCCCACATGACTCCACATGCCAAAGTGTCCTTGGGCAAGACACTGAACCCCAAGTTGCTCCCAATGGCAGGCTAGCACCTTGCATCGCAGCTCTGCCGCCATTAGTGTATGAGTGTGTGTGTGAATTGGTGATTGGGACACAGTGTAAAGTGCTTTGGTAACCTCTAATGTTACAAAAGGCGCTATATAAGTGCAGACCATTTAAAATGGAGACAGTTGTGTTTTTTAAAATCAATACTTCTAAAGCCTAATACATTATTTACCATCGTGGCTGGTTTGTACAGAAGTCAAAGACTCCAAATCTTCATGTAAATTTAGCTATCAGACGACAAAGTTCACTTTCTTACTTTGTGAGATCGACAAGTAAGACAGGTTTCAAACGATCTCCAATGCGGCTCTAAACATAAGCGATTGGAGGGCGAAAAGTGTGAAAATGAAAATCGGCGAGCCTCTGCCTCGCTAGAGAGGAGCGTTTCAATGACAAATGAGAAAATGTCTAATGGAGTGGCATCTGCACAGTCTTAACTGGCTGATTGAATTTCTAAAGTTGCAAATTGGCTGTCACCTTCCAGATTGAGTAAAGCTTCAGAGGTGCCATCTTAATGCATTCATGTCATATCACGCCAAAAGGCAGAAGGCATCCAATGCCTGAGAGGGAATAGGAGAAAGTAATAGTTCACCCAAATATTTTCTGTCAACATTTATGAACCCTCATGCCGTTCCATACTCATTTGACTTTCTTTCTATCATGAAACACAAAAAGAAGAAATTTTAAATAATATTCTGTTCCCTTCCCCCACAATCACAATAAATGCAGACTGAGAATACAAACGTATCATAAATGAGTCCTATAGGACTTGTTCTAAGTCTATATAGTCTTTAAACATTATATTCCAAGTTTTCTGAAGTCATTCATTAACTTTCTGTAAGGAACAGACTAAAATGTAAGTCCTCCACATTACCATCCTAAATTATGCAGGCGACTTTATACAGACAAACAAGTCAGGATGGTGAATGATGTATTAGGCTTAAGAAGTATTGATTATAGAAAACACAACTGTTTCCATTTTAAGTTGTCTGCAAATACTACATATATTAGGTCAGGATTTCTTGAAAGATATCTTGACCTCCTGAAATTAGAATTGGTTTCTTTGGATGGTGATAAAGTCCATTCACTTGTGAATCAAAATCTTGAAATTACCCTTGTTCTCCTGTCATGAAGAAAGAAAATCAAACGGGTGATAAGAGGGTAAGTAAAAATCACAGACTTTTCAATTTTGTGTGAACTATTCCATTAAAACAGAGTGAATGGGGGACATACTACTATTTATAATAGTAAATAGCAGTATGCCATCTAAATCAGAAGTATATACTGTCACTTTCATATTCAATCATCAAACGATGATTGCTTCACCTCACTTAAACTACCCAAAAGATGCTGCGACACCTAAATGATGAAAGCCAGTCTAACTTTGCAATAAAAACAAAAAGTGTCCATTTGTCTCTTTTGAGCTGTGCCTTGCTGAATAGAGTAACACTTGTAAATGTATTGTTTCCTGCCAGCTTCACACCAAGCAATTCTACATGCTAATACTTTATTTAAGCTGATGAAAAAGATTGTGACAAGCCATTATGAATATTATCACATGACAGTGCTGCCAGCATCAGTGGCAATAGCCTGAAGCAGTAGTCTTGGTGTTAAGGAGCCTGCGGTGCTGCTTATGGCTCTGCAGTGCCCTTGTGATTTATGCCAACACTAGTATGACTCGCACAAGCCAGCATGCTAAACCCCCCACGACCTGAGAAGTGATAACCAGAGGGAGATGCAATGGAGTGAACTCAAACAGCTGCAGATGGAGGTGACATTATAAATTGCTTTTAAATCAGCCTTTGGGAGGTGTTACGGCTCGCTGGTTTTGTGGATTTTTATTTAGTCAGAAACGAGGATGAATATTTGAGGATTTGTTGGAAAGGTTAAGCAACGATTGGTAATTTCACATTGCTGGGTCTTCGGCACCCAGGGATGCATCTTTTCTCCCTGCAGTTTTCTTCTCAGGTTCCTCTTTTTGGAGGGTAAAACCAGGTGCATCACGCACCTGTCTTTTTGAGGGGGGATCAGTGTAAGGTAAAAGTCCTGGCTGACTTGGTACATAAGACCATGGCCATCCTATGAGCAAAATACATACATGTGTAAGATGTGTTAGACTAGTGGTAATTGTGTTCTGATATTGAACAGTATTGATTAAAGCAACATTGCAGAATTCAATATTGAAGCAAATGACATTGCATTATTTGAAGATCCATTCTGATTGGTCCATTCTTTATTATTTTTTATTATAGCCATTCTTTATGTTGTCAGATTTATGTAATGATTAAAACTCACAAGCTACTACGCATGAAGTACATCTTTTTACATTATATGCATCAGAGTAATGCATATTAGTTGGTAAAGTGGTTAAAACAATAGTTCATTTTCTCACTTTAGTTGTTGCATTTATTTTGAATTCATTTTTATGTGGCTCATGGTCCATTGCCTCTTCTGATGGAATGCCACTTTCTAGTTTGCCTTAGCTTTTCATTTGGTGTGCAGGGGACAAGACATAACTCCAAAAAAATGAGTGAGGTACCAGGGGCGTAGCAGACATGTTAAAAGTGGGGGGACACAGCTGTGAGTAGGTGGATTGCACAGACCCAACACTTAAATTGCAGCATTAATATATTACAGTATATATTAATATATACGTTTAATATTTGTAGTATTTTAAAGATTCGAGTGTTGCAAAATAATTGCTACATTTTGCCAAATTAGCAGAAAAAATAAAGGGCATCTTGTGGAACACTTGTTCTTTTTCACACATGACAAAAAAAAAAGAATGAGCACAATCAGAATAAATTATTTAATCAATTACAAAAATGGCAAACAATTTTAATTTTTTACTCTCTGTTTGTGCATTGTGGGATTTAAATGTATCCAAGTGGCTCGAGAGTTTTGACTACGTTCACCAAAATTTGTTCAGAACCATTTAATGATTCAATGACCATTTCTGGTGATGCCAGATGAGTGTCTTATCTGAAGTCACTGAATTAACGATCAAAAGAAATGTATACTTTAAATTTAAATACTTTAAAATTTGTATTTCTACAGACATAACAAAAGACTTCAGTAGAGGTTTTAAGCATTATAAGAACAAAGCAAATCTATAATTTCTCTACAGTTTGTGAGCTGCTGAGCATGACTTTGATCAAATAACAACAACAATAATCATATAATCAGCCCAAAATAACAAAGTGCAAAGAATACTATATATAAATCCACCATTTGGACTCAGTATCGGTTTAACTTGGAAAAGTGCGGGGGACGTGTCCCTCTCATCCCCTGTGGCTGCTACGCCCTTGTGAGGTACAGGTGGTAGAATGAGGTAGGGTCACTAAAGATGTGAGATATGCATTTAAAGGTTAAAAAAATAAGAAAAATTCTACTTGGCTCATAAAGCTAAAATGATGGCGTGGAGTGAGCTCTGTTGTACTGTACTAGTGCCTTTGAAAAGGTGCACAGTGAACAGCGAATGTTTTTATAGAAGAGGGCAGTATCTTTCTCCAGTTCTCTCCCCTTGGGACCTCCCAGTCTTCCTGTCAGCACACTAAGTGTGAGGAGAGGTTTTAGAGCCCCCTGTCCTCTCGCCCATCTCATCTTTTCCCTCCCCTCCAGTCTCAAAATTGCAGCGTGGCCTCCCTAAACCACGCCCATCTCTGTGACCAATGCAGCGTGAGGTGAACTGTGTCCAAACAATAGCCTTTATTCAGGCCTTCACAACAGGGCATGGGCAAATAACCTAGAAAAAGCACACACACATTTTAAGACATGAAGCAAAACAAACCAGCTCAGAGGTGAATCAAAACATTACAAACTTTGAATTTAATAAAAAAGTAAATGAAAATCCGACAAAGGTACAAGACTTAAATGAGGGAATGAACTACAATCCCACAAAGCATTGCAAATGATGTAGTAAAAAAAAAATGTTCATGGAAATGTTCGTTAAAAGCTTTTCCTACTCCCTTAAAGATATTAAAGAAATAAGTGTCCTTAGAAATCTCCCCGGTCTCTGTGACAGCTGTAGACTTTGTAAACAGCAAACAAAAATGTGTGCGGACATTGACACTTTTCAACTGTCAATCATTTTACTTGTTCTCATTTGAAGCAGATCATTGAGGGAAACGCTGAATTCTAGATGTCAACAGAGTTGCTGAGATGGGAGGAGTCCAAAACTTTCAGCATGGCATAGGAGAGGACAGTTTCTGTAGTGAATGACAGGTTTTGTTCATTTGTTCTAAATACAGATAATTGTTAGCGCTTGCTGTTTTGGTCATATTCATTTACGTATATCAGCAACCATATGATGCATTTTGTACGTTTTTACACTGTGAATACAGCTTATATTTGACCAAAATTCCATTATCGTCCGGAAGCTAACTGATTGATTTGTATTGTGGTGTCAAAATAAAAGTTCCTCAAAAAATATGAATGAATGAGCCTGGCGTCGTCAGTGTTTACTGTTCTTTCTGACAACAAAGCATGTGACCATGATGTACTCATAATTAATTCAATAAGATTATTCAATGGCTCAGTCACATGAAAGCTTCAGAATGATAAATCGCTTACAGCACCTGTTAATCCCTACTTTGGCTCTCCATCCCCTAGGAATTTGCCCATCTCTGCAGCTAGTGACAGCAACTTTAATGGTGCTAGCAGCTCTGTTGAGCACAGCAGCAGATGGCTTTGGCCGTGCCGCTAGTCAGTGACATCAGCCGGCACTTCGTGTAGCACACAGATGCAGGCAGCTGAGCAGAATGGGGAGAAATGTACAGCTTGTGGTGGTAGCCTTATGACAGGGGCCAAAGTGAGAGAAAGTTGGATGCAAGTAGGGCTGGGCGTTTTGAACAAAATCACAGTTACAGTAATTATCACCACTATCCACACTGTATCCACAGTACGGCATGTACAATGGAAGTGAATGGGGCCAGTCCATAACCATTAAAATACACAATGTTTTAAAAGTATAGCCACAAGATACAAAACATTATGTACATGTAAACATGTGACCATAATGTTTTTGCTTGTTGTGAATTTTTTGAAAATTCTCTCATCATTTACTCACCCTCATGCCATCCCAGATGTAGATTACTTTTTTCTTCTGAAGAACACAAATTCAAAGATTTTTAGAACAGTATTTCAGCCCTGTAGGTCCATACAATACAAATAAATGGGTGCCAAAAATTTGACGCTGCAAAAAGCACATAAATGCGACATAAAAGTAATCCATATGACTCCAGTGTTTTAATCCATGTCTTATGAAGTGATATGATAGGTGTGGGTGAGAAACAGATCAATATTTAAGTCCTTTTTTGATAGAAATTAGGGGGTGATATGCATGAAGAATGCAAATCACCAAAAACACAAGTTGAATATGAATGTGAACGTTTACAGTGGAGATCACTTCTGACGATATTCATTTAACCACTGGAGTCTTATGGATTACTTTTATGCTGATTTATGTGATTTTTGGAACTTCACAATTTTGGCACCCATTCACTTGCATTGTGTGGACCAAAAGAGCTGAGAAATTATTCTAAAAATCTTAATTTGTGTCCTAAAAATTAAAGAAAGTCATACACCCACTTCTGGGATGGCAGAATGGTGAGTAAATTATGAGAGAATTAAAAATGTTGGGTGTACTGTTCCTTTAAGGAAAATTAGCTTTTTTTTTTTCTGGACACAGATTCAAGAACTATATATATATATATTTTATTAAATATTGATGGAGAAACATTATATGTGTGAAAATAAATAAAAACAGATGGTTGTTTTAAATAAATAAAAAAGTGGAGAGGGGGCCTTATACCCCCCCTCTAAACTTTACTAAACTTTCAACTGTCAGCTCAAATAAAGATCATGGTTATTTTTTAGTTGGCCTAATTTTTATAGTATTGTCCCACATATATTTGAGATGAGAGAAAAAAATGGAGGAGTAAGTGGTGAATGCCATTTAAAAAAAAACAAATCTCTCCTTCAGTTTATCGGTTTACAGTATCCTCCGTTCTCTCTGTAGCTTGGTCATCTATTGGCCATGGGAGTCTCATGAGAGGCATGATTCTTTATCTAAGGAGTAAATGATCAGCGAGGGAGAGCACAGGGTCCTGTTTCATGCTTCAGTGCCACAGTGGCTGCAGGCCATTCCCTTCTTCTCTCCCCGCTCCTCATCATTTCTTCCCACTCATTCGTTCCTTCTCTTCACAGCCCACTGCGCGCTGTCTGTCTCAGCCTCCCTCGCTAGGCCCTCTCATCATAACACAATAAGCAGTGACACGCCACATATTTTCTCAGCAGACGATACTTTCAGGGCCGGGGCTCAGGAAATGAGACATTATGCATCCTTCAAGTCGTTTATAGCGCTTCGTGGGAACCTGAGGTTTATGAAGACCATATGTTAGCCGCTAAAAGGTTGATTTCTTAGCACTGGCAAGTGAAATAGTGTTTCCTGTGCCCTCTTCGGATGGATATGTTGAACATCACATTCATCCTGGTGCACATCTGGAGAGAATCTGAGGGAGAGCTCAAAGAGAGAAGATTTTCTAGGGATTGTAGACTGGGAAGGGGGATGTTGCTCAAGTACGCCTAGATGCATGTAAATTCAGGGGGCGTGTAGCTATGCAAGATTTTTAAGTGGATTTGAATACAACTTCTATACAATTTTTTGTGTGAATTCTTGATTATTAAGATTGAATATTGGGGGTAAAAAGGGCTTAACTAAACGCTGTGTCTGAAAACTGATGAATCTGTCGTCATTTGCTCATTCAAAACTTTGATTACTTTTTTACGCTACATTTACACCTCTCATTCGTACTGGAATAGCATTTTCCTCCCGTCGAAAATGGAGCATTTAGAAAACGACAGCATACTTTGGAAAATGATGACATTAGGGGACTGAAAACACGTGTGAATGTGGTCTGTGGCATTTGCTCACTCAAAACTCGAAGGGAAAAAAGTTATTATTGAAATGTCAGTCTCTTTTCTATATGACGGAAATCCACAGAGATCAGTGACTGTTCAGTTTAGTCGCAATTTAGCGTAGTTTATTAAAAAAACTTTTATATTAGGGCAGGATTTGAACCTGTGTCTCTTATCAAAGACAAACATATGCATACTGAATAATTAAAGGAAGAGTTCAACCAAAATTACAAACTGTTTTATCATTTACTCACCCTCATGCCATCACAGATGTGTGACTTTCTTGGTGACCAAAACTTTGCTCCAAAAAGCACATAAAGGCATCATAAAGTTAATCCATACAACTCTAGTGGTTTAATCAATGTCTCAAGCAATCTAATTGGTTTTGGGTGAGAACAGACCAAAATATAAACCAATCACATCACTTCAGAAGACATGAATTTAGCCACTAGAATCGTTATGGCTTACTTTTATGCTGCCTTCATGTGCCTTTAAGAGCTTCAAAGTTTTGATCACCATTCACTTGCACTGAATGGAAATATACAGATTACAGGTCAATCTTTCCCCACTGCTTTTCCCTTCTCTCCTCTATAGGCAGTGTAGATAATGATCTGAGTTTCAGAATCAATCTCCCAATCTATTTTCTCTCCATCTGCACAAACCCAACCCTGAGTTTTCACCTTAAATCAACCAAATCTCGCTTGAGTCCAGACTTCAAAAGACTATAACTTTGACAGGAAGTTGGAGGACGCTTGAGCACTCATTTGAAAAGTCCTGGCTCATCCCATTTAAAATGCCCCCTTCCTTTGGCTGTAAAAGAGCGAGAAAAAGACTACCTTCCTCTGGCAGTAACCATCCATTCGGAGACAGCTCTGACAGACTGAAATGAGAAACTGAAATGCAAAGCGAGTTCATCTGCAAGACACTGATTGTGACATCCATCAATGGTCGAGAGATTTGGCCAACTGCTTATTATGGCTAAATACTTTATTTGCACCCTATTTCTGTGTGATTTTGAATCATGATTAGTGGGATGAACATGGATTGTAAGGGACGTTTTACAGACCTAATTTGTTTCCAGAAGAAGCTTAAAGCATATTTGTGATGATCTCAAATTCTCAGGGGAAGATTATGTTGAAATTAAGGTCCTCAGTTTGATCAGCTGTTACATGATTTGTAATTTTCTTTGGCAAAGCTGCATAATAACTGGCAAAAATAGCTTGAATAAGATATTTAAACCAGCCATGATTTTGGTTACATCACAATATCAGATGATGCTGTTAATGTTCACCTTGCTTCAGATGATATTTTGATAAGATAATTACTATTATCTTGAACTCCAGGCCACCATATGTGAACCACATGAAACGTTTCTTGTGTTGACAGCTGAAAAAAAAATATCTGAATGTCTGAACTTTATTTTAGGTTTAGCAGTCTTCGCCAGTAAGCTAACAACTTGTTCTTGCCACCTAGACCAACTTTCAACAAATTTCAGACCAATATTGAAGGTCTTGTTCACATGTTGTCTTTTCAGCCCTTAATAAAGCACTCAACATTAATATCTTGCCAAATTTGAACCAGCTCTCAAGATAGTAATTCTTTCCCTTGAGCCTTCATTTCTTTCTCCTTCACCATCTAGCCTCTAATAATGAACTTTTCTCACCATATTTTGCAGACAGAGTTTTGGCTCCTGAGAAATGGAGTGGTTGAATGCTCCTTCTTCGTCCCTGGAAAGGAAACAATTAAATACATTCATTCACCCCATTGAGGATGTGTGGATTGGCTTTCATATTACATTTTTTTCCAGACGTTTCATAATTAACCACGACTAGTCTCTCAGCTGCGGATTTGACTGTGGGATATTGTCCCAAAACCCAACTCCAACTTTTGCTCCACCTCAAGAGCCTTGCTCAGTTTCTTTGCCAGTAGAAGGGCTGTGGGTATCACATTTGTGAACGTGAGGGGGAAGGACCTTTTGTGGAAAAACTTCGATGAGCACCATTGATTAATTTTTGCTTAAAGCAAAAGAGCCACACAAAGTAGTTTTTCATATATGTGGTTTAGATCAATTTATGTAAACTTAGTTACATTGAAAAATAGTGACTCTGAATCAGTGATTCAAAAAGACAAGTCAACAATCAAATGAACACTCCAATATGGTAAATGGTCTGCACTTATATGGTGCTTTTTTTAACCTTAAAGTTACCAAAGTGTTTTACACTGTGTCCCAATCACCCATTCACACACACACACACACACAAACACACACACACACACACTCACACACACACTCACACACACACACACACACATGTTGTGTTTCCATGTTTTATGGGGACTTTCCATAGACATAATGGTTTTTATACTGTACAAACTTTATATTCTAACCCCTAAACCTAACCCTACCCCTAAACCTAATCCTCAGAGAAAACTTTCTGCATTTTTACATTTTCAAAAAACATAATTTAGTATGATTTATAAGCTGTTTTCCTCATGGGGACTGACAAAATGTCCCCACAAGGTCAAATATTTCGGGTTTTACTATCCTTATGGGGACATTTGGTCCCCACAAAGTGATAAATACACGCACACACACACACACACACACACACACACACACACACACACACACACACACACACACACACACACACCAATGGCGGCAGAGCTGCCATGCAAGGCGCTAGCCTGTCATTGGGATCAACTTGGGGTTCAGTGTCTTGCCCAAGGACACTTCGGCATGTGGAGTTGTGTGGGCCAGGAATCGAACCGCCAACCCTGCAATTGGCAGCCGACCTGCTCTACCAACTGAGCCACAGCCGCCCTAAAATATAAAATATAAAAGCAGTTTGAGCGAGAAAGAGATCGTGAAATGTATTTACCTTTCTAAAGACCAACTGCAGTAGAGGAAGAAAACATTTATTTTGCAATAATAACTGTTTGTGTGCATTACTGGAGACTTTGCCAGCCTCGAGGCAGAAAAAGATGTTGGTGGGCCAGTTATGCGAGACGCAGTGCCGGTCCTACCCAATTTGGCACCCTAGGCGAGACCCTACAGTCCCTACAAATTAAAATATAATTCAAAACATCACATATGCGTATAAACTCAATCTAGAAAAACATTAATAAAAACAATGTTGGTATGAAATATGCATGTGCATGTTATGGCTTCATAAGCAGGCATCATAAATGGGTATCACAATATATAGGAATAAACTTAATGTAAAGTTCATGTAAAACAAACCAAGTGTTCTAAGATGTTAAAAAAAAAAAAAAAAGCATAAGTGCACTGCCCTAAAGATCTATGCGCATTGTACAGTATGTTACACAGCAGGGGAATTTGTAGGCTTTCATCATTACTGAGGAGCCCATCAAGTACACAATCTATTGTATCATGATGTTGAAGGGGGTCCAGGGGCATGCTACCCCAGGAGATTTTTATTTATTTATTCAATAAATAGACAATCGTTCACAGACTGCACCCGCACTCGTACACTATGTTTGAATGCAGCTGCAGGCATTGTTTAAATGAATTGTATGTAAATATCCACTTCATTCTGCATTGTTTTTGTCTTCTGTCTTCTAAAGCATCCCATTACTGTTTTACTGCATGAAAAAGCACTTCACAAGATTCAGCCTGCACCTAAAGAGTGATTATATCACGCATTGGGCATCGCTTTGATCCACGAGCCCCGCGCTCCTGAGTCTATGGCTTGTGTTCACAACTTTTGTAACGTCATTTATTTCAAAACATGTTTCCAATAAGTCAAAACAGCAGCATAAGATATGACACTTACTTGCTCAGATGACATGTTTTCGGATATCCGTGTTTTTCTTTCGTTATTAATTCGTCCATTTGCTCTAATAAGATGTCTTGTATCCATGTGCACACTGACGTCTCGAACCACATTCATCCGCGCAGAGAAGCAGAGCCAAGGCACAACCAAAATAATGTTCTTCCGCAAGACACATGTAGTTTTATTTTTTAAACACTAGAGGGCCAATATTTACATAGTGTAGCTTTAATTGTGAATTGAAAACATAAAAAACAAATTCATTTTAGAAATGTTGATTTTAAGTATAGAAACAAAATATTTAAAGTATATTACAAAATATTCAGATAAATACCAATATAGAAGTAGTTTAAGGTTCTAGGACAGACTCATCAGTGTTGGGGGTAACGCGATAAAAGTAACGTGTTATGTAATCAGATTACTTTTTCTAGTAATGACTAAATCATTTTTTATTTTAGACCATAAATCAGAGTTACTTTTTAAATAATGTAATGCGTTGCTTTTGTACACCTCTTCTGTCTCAGTATTGCGAGAAATCAGGAGTAAAAGTGTGCTAATTTCGGGGAGGAGACGCAGTGCATGATGGGCATAATGGAAGTGCCATGGAATTTGGTGGTCACCACGGAGCTCCTTTGCTGCGGTTTGTTTTCTTTGACTCTCTTATTGGTGGATTTTCACCCTCAGAATCATGGGTAGGGTAGTTCTTCACCAGCAATTCAGCTGTTAAACACCAATAGCTGATAAGCCCTCACAGCCTTGGTTTCATTCATGTCAAAAATCAAATATTGCGCTACAGTGGATAAGGCCTATACCATTGATTAACAACCTTGAAACTCGCAGGTAGGTAGTTTATAAGTTACTGTTAAAAACTCTATTCCTTTATGGAAAATGAATGGGAGTTTTACTTTTGGATCCAGAACACTGAGCTCTATTTAGCCCTAAACTCGTAAGATAGTAAGATTGTTGCTATTCACTGTCAGAACAGCTCTTGGCTAATCCTGCAGCTCTGTCATTGAAATGGATAGTTGTTGCTTTTGACTTGAGTGTGTATCTGGTGTTAATACACAATGCACTGATGTACACAACTCACTGACAGGTGAAAGAATTGCTCACACCCTGGCGGTGAAGTGAAAAGCAAGTGACTTCACACCTTTGAAACTAGTGTGAAATGGAGTGTGGAATCTTTCACAGTTGTCTTTTTGAACACTGGCCAGCAGGTAGCTGGCAAGGTGGACACAGGCCTCTTTGTTTCGGATGACAATGGAAACAAACTCAGCCCTCATGTAAATCTGCAAACTCTCAAACTGTAATGAATACTAATGGGGCTTTTCCACTGCACTTCTGGTTCCAAGCGAGCCGAGCCGATACTAAATGTGACGTCAAAATCCTGCAGATCACTGATTGGTCAGGGAGAATCGTCACTACCAGTGCCAATGGATTTCCAACACGCGACATCAACCGTCTAGTTTTAAAGGTAGCAACAGCGATAACAGTATAATTTGTTCATGCCACTTTCGAATTGTTAAAAAAGAAATGGCTGTGCGGAAAACCACTCCGTGATCAATAAACGTGGTACAGACAGTCCACTCGTTAGCAATGGGCGAAATTAAAAAGTCTCTCAGGAAGTATATCAGCTGTTGGCCGCACACGGCTACCACCGAACCTACCAACAATGTAGGGAAAAATAAAAAATAAACTTAAAAGTGACTACAGAACCATCAAGGAAAAGTGGAAGTGGTTCGACCAAATGGACACTATCTAAACCGGCGAGCAATGGGAGGGAGAGTGCCCTGGACTGGGGTTGATCCACGATGGAGGATGGTATGTTTTTTTATGTTAACTTTATACTCTGCTTGATTGCTTCACTTTATTTAGTTGACCAGGTACTGGAAAGTTTGCTTCTAAAACAACCAGGTGAATTTAACTGTTACACTTGTGTAAAATCACCATGCTACAACTGCTTTATGCAGCACAATGAGCTAGTAGCTAACAGCTAGCGGTCGTGTTATTGTTTTGGTCAGTTTGTGTCGCGTTTAAGATGATGTCACGGCAGTAGAGGCGGTGCAACTATGACGATCAGCCTGTAATCCCACCCATGTTGAGATGGCACTAAACTGCAGTGGAAATGCAAGCTCAGAAAAGTAAAGCGAGTAGAGTTCAGGCGAGTTGAACCGTAACGTGCAGTGGAAAAGTGCCATGAGTCAGTCTACAGACCTCAGGTGCTGCTGGTATTAACTCTCTGCCAACTTTAAGGTCTGAGCTGGGTGGCCTTTTCCAGCCAGCAAAGATGGCTGATTTGCAAACCGTCTGCTTGACCTTCTCTAGTTGATCAGCCCATTCACCTCATCCATTAGGGTTTGCTTAATTCATCTCCTCAGTCCAGATGGGGGAACACAGGTTTATGCTGACTTCCATATTGGCAGTACAGACATAAGAATTCAACCATGCATCTGGACACAAAACAGATTAAAATTGCCAGTTATGGTGTCTTGTTTCATTTCACAAATGCTCTTTTTGATCTGCAATGCTTGTCTTTGTTACAAAACTTGTTGCTGGGCTTATTCGAGTGATTGCAAGGCAGCATTGCATTGATATGCCTCAAACGTTCTGGTTAGGAGTTGTTCTAAATGCCCTAACCCTAAAGGCTAAATTATACTTAGGTTTTTAAGATTAATTAGCCAAAATGTTTTATACATTTATAAGATTATAAACTTCACATTTCTGCCTTTAAACCCTCCAAATATTGGCCCCATTTGCTTCTATTGAATGTGCCTCAATGTAACCTTGATGTTTGCTTTTTCTTTTCTTTTTTCTTTTATTTTATCCCCTTTTCTCCCAATTTGGAATGCCCAATTCCCATTACTTATTGTAGGTCCTCATGGTGGTGCAGTTTCTCACCCCATCCAGGTGGTGGAGGACAAGTCTCAGTTGCCTCCTCTTCTGAGACAATCAATCCGTGCATCTTATCATGTTCCTTACTGTGCATGACACCGCAGAGACTCCCAGCATGTGGAGACTCATGCTACTCCACGCTCAAATTACCACGTGCCCCATTGAGAGCAAGAAACCCCTAATCGTGACCACGAGGTGGTTACCGCATATGACTCTACCCTCCCTAGCAACCGGCCAATTTGTTTGCTTAGGAGACCTGTCTGGAGACACTCAGCACACCCTGGATTCAAACTCATTACTCTAAGGGAGGTAGTCAGTGTCAATACTCGCTGAGCAACCCAGGCCCCCCTCAGTTCTTTTTATTTTATCACCATTGTGCCACAAATGCTGTCGATTGAGCTTAAAGGAATATGCTGGGTTCAATACAAGTTAAGCTGAATCAACGGCATTTGTGGCATAATATTGATCACCACAAAAAAATATTTTGAATCATCTCTACTTTTCTTAAAAAAAAAAAAAGCAATAATCTGGGTTACAATGAAAGTGAATAGGGGCCAATTTTTCTTTGTTAAAATACTCACTTTTTCAAAAGTATAGCCACATGACATTGAATATGCGTGTTAAAATGTATTTAGTGTGATAAACTTACTAAGTTACTAAACATTAAGTATGTTTTTTTAAGTAATTTTACAACTTCCTTGCCATGACAATGTAAATCTCAAAACCCTAAAATGGCTGTAAAAATTACAATTTAAACAACTTTACAGCTCAAATAAAACATGAGTTTTAACAGAAGAAATAATGTATATTATAAAATCATAAGCTTCACATTTCTGCCTTTAACCCCCAAAAATGTGGCCACATTCAATTTCATTGTCCACATTCACTTCCATTGTGAGTGCCTCACTGTAACCTACATTTTTGCTTTTTTTTTTTTAAGAAGTGGAGGGGTGAGTCACATTGCAACAAATGCTGTCGATTGCGATTAACTTGTATTGAAGCCGGAATATTCCTTTAAAATCTCCTACTGTCTTATATCAGATTTTAAAAGACTTTCTTTTTTTTTTTGGCATAAATGTAACTTTTATGTTTGTGTTGTTGGTGGTGTGCAGCCGACTAAAAACAAGCCACATACCAAGTGTCATGACAACGGCAGCACACATGCTGGTTATGTTTATTTTGAGGTCCAGATATGTATGTTAAGCTCTTATAAACACTGTGTCACATGACCAGATTGCATGAGACTTCTCTCTCCCAATATGGTTGTATTTAGGTTAGGAGGAGGTGAGGCATGGCAATATCACCATCGCTGGGGGATTCCACTGCATATTTGTTAGCAAGCCAGCACTGTAGATATTAAGCAGTACAAGGGATCATTAATTGGGGGTATTGCCTCATTCTTGTGCCTCCTCCAACCCAGTGATGAAATATTTACATGATATGAGAAAGGCCATTTGCACATTTTCAACAAACATCTATTTCAAAAGCACTAAGCAACTATAACTATACTGCAACTATACTCTGCTTTAGATTTTCTCCCTCTGGATTTTATTTATAAACCCTGGGAGGAATCTGAATGACTGTTAGTGGAATCTCTGTGTTTCTGCCTGATGAAAGCAAACTGGCAGGAAGCAGATGGAAGCTGTGAGTTCGCACACATTGAAAGATATCCAGGAATGAACTACAGGAAGGTTTTGAAGAATTAATTTGCAATATATTGACACAAATGTGTAATTACTGGTCTATTATAAATCTATTCATTGCTTATATATATATATAATTTTGTCTTTCAGAGGTCTGTTTATTTATTTATTTATTTATTTATTCATATTTAGCAGCCGGGTTGTTCAAAGTTGTTTTATATTACCTATGATGCACTGATGTTATTTGTTCTATTTGATGGGTATATATTTTTGGCTGTGGGTCATGTTCCTTTTTGGCAAGACAGAGGGAAGCAGGTGTGGTATTGTCAGAACAGGAAAGCCGGGATGTGAAAGGTAATTATCGGTCGTGGTGGACAGAGTCTCGAATCTCAGTCAAAGTTAAGTTAGTGTGTATGTGTGGTTTGCAAAAATGTATTTAAGAATTTCTTCCCATTCAAGCCACAGTTAAAGGCTAAACTCAGCAAATCGTTTATATATTTAAGTAATATCACACGAGCAAGAGTGCAATATGGCCCTACATCAGCACTGCTGTGATTCGGCCGCAGGCACGAGGTGCTGTCTGCGCTAAACTTATTGGTGAATTAACAACACTCACTGGTGAGTTAAACAACTCACTCAACTGAGTGTTGTTTATTTGTGGTAAATATTGTGTCACATCTGTTCAAGGTTGTCCGAGGTGATGAAAGTTGGAAATGTTTTTAAAATATAGTTCAAAATACATGTGTCAAGTTCAAGTTAATCTTTGTGTCCATGTTGGGTTTCACAAATTTTTGAAAAACATTTATAGCATTGTCTATAATGAAAATTTATTTAATGACTTTAAAAATGTCATGTGGTATAACCATCACGTAAAAGGAATTAAAACACTTGCCTTGCACTTTGAATACATGAGAGTGTACACAACTTAATCATTAATAAAAAATAAAATATAAATGTAAACATATTTTTCAAGGCAATTATTATTATTTTATTTTTTTACAATTCTCATGAAGTTTTAAGTAAATAATGTCAAGAAGTTTTCTCAGGGTTAGTCCATACGACATGAACAAAAAGTGTGTCTTTTCATAAAAATGTCAAAATATTTATATTTAATGATATTACAAAAATGTGTTATACTTGTACTTTTATTTTTATTTTATATTTTTACTTTTTTAACATCTGAAGGGTCTAAAAGGATCTCTCGTAATATGAGCACGAAGCGATCGTCTGTGTTCCTTAACTGATTTTGGGTCCTTTTATAAAGTATAACTTGCGAGTAAGTTCAGCCAGTGGATTTCTGGTGCCCTCCTAGGGTAAGATGGAGTTGGTGCCTTGACTGCGTAGTTTGCTTATAGGGAGCGGCGGAACTGACTGGGGACAAAAGGTAATTTTTTTTCCTTCCTAGAGGAACAAAACATATAAATGTACTCTTAAAGGTACAAGATTATGTACCTAAAATGAGATAATAAAATCAAACTCTGTTTTGAGCAAGCACTCAAGCCAAATTTGAACACTTCAGGCAAAGGGTAAAGGTTATGAATGGAAGGACTGTGTCAAGATGCTCCCGAAACAAACCCAGCACACACACTTTTCCTGCACATGATTAATTGCATAGAGAGAAGTCTTAATTGTAAGAGGCAGGGAATGAGCTTGTGGTAATGTGCTGTTAGGCATTAATTGCTATGAAGCAGCAGTCTGAGGCAGGGGGCACTTCATCATGATGCATTAGAATGAAGAGCCATGTGGCAGGTGTTTGGAGGGACAGTTAATTGCTTTCTTATTGTTCTTGCACTTGAGCTGCAGTTTGAACTTGAGATTAAGTTCTGCAACTTTTTGGAGTTGGCTATTATAGTTAGCTTTACAAAAAGCCTTTATCTTTCATTCTCTCTCCCTCTCTCTGAATGTCTCTTTTGCATTCCAAACACTTGTGCGTGTCTGTAAAGTCCACAAGAATGTAGATTGTCCCTTTTATCTTTTAATGATTCCGCTGTGTGCTCATGAGGGCCTCTTTGCAACTGTAATGTATCATTGATGCAGCATGTGGCAAATGAATTGAGAAAAGTTATTTTTTATTGGCCATTAAAAGAAAAAACTTGAAGCATTTTACAAACTTCTGAGGTTGTTAAGACATGTGAACCAGGAAAGTTGTTTGTCTTTGACTATCAGACTATCATTCTTACAACTCAGTAAGACTAGACGGGGGATAGTTGTCACGTGGGAAAGTTGTCACAAGGGCTATATCTTACTAACTATAAAATAACTATATTTATAGTGGTGGTGGTGTAGTGGGCTAAAGCACTGAACTGTTAATCAGATGGTTGCTAGGTTCGATCCCCACAGCCACCACCATTGTGTCCTTGAGCAAGGCACTTAACTCCAGGTTGCTCCGGGGGGATTGTCCCTGTAATAAGGGCTTTGTAAGTCGCTTTGGATAAAAGCGTCTGCCAAATGCATAAATGTAAATGTATATTTGAGCCATAATTCCAAATAAAGTTTGTGTAAACAATAATATCACACTGGCATACATTCAGGCAAGTGTCAACAATGTAATGAATGTAGATTTTAACTAAAGAATTGTTGTCACATTTTTGTATTTAAATGTCATACATTTACAGTAGGCTATTCAATTGATCAATTATAGTATTTGTTGGCCATAACAATGTTCTTTAGTTTATTTTGTGAATTGTTTTGTGCTTCATAATTGTCTTATATTGTAAATTTGATTTGAAAAGCCTAAAATAAGCTGTTTAGGTGCAGTTTTAAGACTCCTGCTGAGTTTTATTTACTCACCAATCCAACATTTTACTTGCATTTGTGGCTTGGCGAGTGTTAAATTTGGAACCTTTGTTGACTTCACAGTGGACTACTACCAAACTGTCATTACATCACTAAAGTGTGGATTTAGAGGAGGGCCACAAGGCCTGGGGGCATTATTTGGGACAGGGGTGTTGTTTCTAGTCTGGATTTCTGAGACTGTTGGGAGCCAGAAGTTCCCTGAGGCTACTCTGAGTTACCTTCCCTGCTGTCAGGTGGAGCTCCAGTATTGGTTGACCCAAGAGAGAGCCGGGGCATGGAAGGCCAGCGGCTAATAACAAACAGTGAAGCCCAAAGGCTGGGGAGGATTCTGGAAGTTTTACAAGTGCTTAATTTGACATCATTTCAGCAACCCAAGTGAGGAGAAGCCCATCTGGACTCAATTAAGTACCACAGCAGTGGAATGACATGGACACACTGTGCCAGACTGAGCATTTTATATGTGCCCTTGAATTACTCAGTCTTTCCCATCTTTTATTCCTCTCGATTGCTCTTTCACTCTCTCGTTGAAGCTTATAGCTAATTTTTATTAGCTGAGCATGCGTACCTGAGCTAGCATTTTGTTAGAGCTAGCATGAAATGTTACACACCTCAATGATGGCAATAACTGACACTGAGGTAATCCAAAGAAGCTTGTTGGAGACATGTGATGTCCTAATGCTTAACAAACCAGTAAATGGGCCCCGGAAATCTGTGTACGCTCAGACCTCAGAAGGTAGACAAGGGTACGCTCAAAGACCACATGAATTCAAAACTGGGGTTTTGTGGATTTCAATCCATGTCTATTAGCTTTGAAGCCATCTTGCTTTTAGCTGATACACATTTCAATTTGACTGTTTTTCTCTTGGAGGTAAACATGCAAAATTAGTGATGACTCATGCTGGACAGCACAGATTTTTGATCAATCAAATGCTCTCTAGAATGAGAATGTCCCGCCCCTAAATGCAAGTAGCAAATCATTGTTCATGGCTGTGACGTAGTTAGAGTAATGTTCTGGGTTCAAGACAAGTTAAGCTCAATCGACAGCATTTGTGGCATAATGTTGATTACACAAAAATGTATTTCGACTCGGTCCGCCTTTTCTTTAAAAAAAGGAACAAATTGAGGTTACAGTGAGACACTTACAATGGAAATGAATGGGGACAATTTTTGAATGTTAAAATACTCACTACTTCAAGTACAGCCAAAAGACTTAAAGGATATGTGTATAAACATGATTTTAGTGCGCTAAAATCACTTAAATACCTTTTCTGTGTAAAGTTATAGAACATTTTACAACTTTGTGACCAAGACGATGTAATGTTAACCCTCAAATGACTGTGTGATGATTTAAACAAGTTTACACCTCAAAATAAGACACAAGAATAACAGAAGAATGAATGCAAGTGCTTTTACTAATTATAAGCTTCACATTTCTGGCTTTAAAACCTCCAAAAATGTACCACATTCACTTTCGTTGTCCCCATTCAGTTCCAAACAGTGCCTCACTGTAACCACGATTTTTGCTATTTTAAAGAAAAGGAAGAACGAGTTTAAATTAATTTTTGTGTTAATCAACATTTTGCCACAAATGTTGTCAATTGAGCTTTTGTGTACTGAACCCAGAACATTACTTTAAAGCCTATTGGTTACAAAAAAAAAAAGTGACAAGTGCCTCGATATGTCCCACCCAAACTTTGTTTCAATAGGTGACATTAGATGTGTCAATATAGAAAAACTGCACCCATGAAGCAATTTCATGGGGTCTTTAAGTTCATCCAGATGTGTACAATGAGTGTTTACATAAACTGTAATACACTTAAAACTGCCAATGCAAGATTTGTGACTGTGAGACTTGAAAGAATCAAGATATCCTCTGCTTTTGATGTCAAAACACCTGCTCACGACACTTGTATCGCTAAGCCTTTCAACATATAAACACGTGCAGGATATAAATTAGTTATAGTAAATTAATTTTCACTAGTTCAAATGTTAATTCTTGATATCTGCAATGGAATTACTACTAGTCATAATACTCGTTTTTCATACCAATAATTAAAAAGTAATACGTTTTCACTAGTTAAAACGTTAACTCTTGAAATAAAAAAATGGCTTCATTACTCCTGGAAATATTAATTTTGAGATCAAACATGTAATTTTAACCAGTAAAAGCTTTATTTTTATATCTGTCACTGCATTTTCACAAGTAGAATTTCAGAATGATCTGTCATTCACTTTTTTTCAAAATGCTATTAATTTCATACTAGTTAAAATTCGAAATGTGCATATTTTTATATCAATAATTGGATTTTAACTAGTGCAAATGTCATTTTTATCACAACTAGTAAAAATGCCTATTTTTCATATCTGTAATTTGGTTATCACTAGTGGCAATATTATTTTCAGATATCAAAAAATGTAAGAGAAATTAAATATATCTAAAAAGGCTTTCTTACTAGTTAACATTATAGATTTCTGAAATGAATAATGTCACTAGTATAAATCAAATTCATATCCTGCACCTGGTTTAAATGACAAAAGGGCTTGTGATACACTTGTGCACATTGAATTAGCTAGTAAAAGTGTTTACATGTAAAGTAAAATGGTGGAAATGGGAAAAAAAATCTATATGTCCCAATTGCTTTCTGCTTAAACCATTTAGGACATTACCCCGATAAATGAAAACTGTTTACATGATCCCACTGATTCTTTTCTCCAGATCCAAGTAGTTTTAGCAATATTCAAAATCTCTCAGAGCAGAGTAATCCATGCTGAAAACAGTGTGGAATGTTAAATGCCTCTGAGGCTTAATGTGAATATAGATACGCTAATGTTTGACTTGTTGCACAAATAAAACAAGCGATCCCACATGAATATTTAAGCTGCATCGCTGAGCCCACTAATTAGAGAGTTGCTGAGATTTTTCAGATGTTGGTGCTCTTGTGGATGCAGTTTTCTCTAATCGAGATATCAAAGGCATTATGTCAAGGCTAGTTTTAGCTATGGTATTTAAAGTTATAGAGTAATACATATTTGACATTGCTGCACAGTTCGTGGTAATGATTAATGTATAATGGGAGGGTGAGACAAAGACATTGAGTGAGACAGATACAAACCATCTGCTTTGTAGCCCACTTCCTGGGCAGGGCGAGAAAATGCTACAGTGAGTAAAGGGGGATGGGGAGGGCTGCACCAGCTGCTAGATCAGCACTGGATGGGTCAATAGTAGTGAAGAGGTTTTCTGACAGTACCACAACTGCGTCAAGCACCGGCAGTCAAATAAAGTTACGGAGGAATGAAGAGAAGCAATTTGGAGTCTCCTTGGTTCTGGATGAAAGACACCATGCGGTGGCCCAGCTGTGAGTCCTGGGATGTGGAAGAGGAGGATCTAGTGCAAGGTAAAAAGTATTAACATGCTCTCATACTTTATGTTAAGCTAAGAAGGTTAGCATTAGCACCAAGTAGAGCCTCCACATGCTTTTGCCTACCAGATGTGCATTGTCCCAGTTCCTACTCTGGAATTTGTCTCCGATTAACATTTAGCTGGTTCGGAATATGTATTCCATGTCAAAGATGGTCCTGAGGTTAGTAGAAGATGTGTTTAACCTCTCCGATTGTGTCCTCGGCATAGATTTCAGGTTGCAGGACATAATTTGGAACTGAGCTCAGCAGAATCAGAACATTTGAGACCAACGGATCTCCTATATGCAGGGGTTGGGGAAGAGACTGAATTGGTTTGGATGTCACCTTCATCATTATATTACTGTAGTGGAATGGGTATTGTGAAATTGCCAGTGACTTGGAAACTGCAGTATTTGTAAGGATGGAGTGTGTGAGACTAGTAAAGTTCTGTCTAATGTCTTACCACTTTGACGTTTAAAGGTGATCTGTGTAAACGTTCGATGATCATTCTAAGACATTTCAGAGTTATTTTGTGTTTTTTATTTTATTTTAATTTTAGAAATAATTCTCTACTTAAGCTGCCAGAGAATATGCAAAGAAAATTAAGTGAATGAACAAGTGAACTTGAGTTCAGAATGTGTAGCTTGCATTGCGAAGATGCCTTTTCCTTTAAAACGTGCTACTTAACACAATATCCAAAATTGTTTAAACGTGAGGAATTCACAACAGAGTAACTTCTAAAAAGTAGTTAATACTTCAGTATATTAATTATATGCAATTTGTTTAGGAGCTCAAGTTTATGGGACAGTTTTCTCATGTTGTTTAATCTTTCATATTAAATGGGACTGTCAATTGATTCAACTTTTTAATCGAATTCATTAAATACTTATAACGCGCACACAAAAAGAGACAGTCACAATGTTGAGGGGAAGACTGCTTTATTAATCCATAAAGCAGGCAACAGTTCAAAAAGGGGCAAGTCCAGTGAAGAATGGTCAAGGGGGTGCGTAAGGTCGGAGCCGGGAATCAGAAAGGGTAAAGGGGCAAATCCGGGAGAGAGTGGTCAACGATAGCGGGGTCGAAGGGGGAAAACAGTTAACAACTATGGCGCGAAGTGGGAACGAAGACAGGGGAACGAGTTGGCAAGCTAAGAGGATAATCAAGAGGAGGGAGGTCGAAACTAGACGAAACTAGCAGGGGCAAAACTAGATGAGACTAGCGGGGCAAAACTAGATGAGACTAGCGGGGTCAAAAACACGGAATCTAAATACATACAATACATAACCAGCGAAACAAACGGAAGGATGGTGTATTTATAGGGGCGAGTGCAGGTGCAAACAATGACAGGTGATGTGAGGACTAGTGGCAGGTGTAACTAATGTGTGGGGATAGGAAGCGCATGAGAACAAGTGGTCATAATGTTCTGGCTGATGAGCGCGAGAAGCTGCAGTCAGAGGGGGAGATAGCTTACTGAGCCAGAGCTCAGTAATAGCAAAACCGAGCGCGGAAGCCCGAGGGAGGAAAAAGAGCGCACGAGCTCAAGGGGCGGAGCGAGGGAGCGGAAGCGAGCACGCCACGGAGTGCATGTGTGCGTGCTCGAGGAAGCGGAGATGGGGCAGAGGAGCGGGTTCGTGACAGTACTCCCCTCTGAATAGGACGGCTCCTGACGGCCGCGCTCGGCCGCGAGGAGCGCGAGGGAACAGAACGAGCGTGCAGAGCTCGGGGACAGAACGAGCGCGTGAGCTCGAGGGGACAGAACGAGAGTGTGATCTCGAGGGGAACAGAACGAGAGTGTGATCTCGCGGGGAACAGAACGAGAGTGTGATCTCGCGGGGAACAGAACGAGAGTGTGATCTCGCGGGGAACAGAACGAGCGTGTGATCTCACGGAGAACAGAAGGCACCAAAAGGGAAATGAAACAGTCCATGGGGGTCAATGGGCAGTTCAAGACAAGGTCAGGGGGAACATAGTGGACAGGCGGGTGGTCGGGAGGTCCAAGGGGCAGCCATAGGGCAGAGACTGGGTCAGGAGGTCTAGAAGGCGACTGGAGGACAGGGACTGGGTCCGGGGGTCTGGAAGGTGACCACCGGACAGGAACAGGGTCCGGAGGCCAGGGAAGAGGCCACAGGACAGGTAGAGGGTCAGGAAGTCCGGGCTGAGCCGTGAAAGGCGGAGCCGTCAGAGGTGGCACCGTAGGTGGCTCTGGAGGTGGGGTCCTGGAAGGCTCCGGAGGTTGAGCCGAGGGAGGCTTTAGGGGCGAAGGCTTGGAAGGCTCTGGAGGTGGAGCCGATGGAGGCTTTAGGGGCGAAGGCCTGGAAGGCTCTGGAGGTGGAGCTGAGGGGACCCTTAGGGGCGAAGGCCTGGAAGGCTCTGGAGGTGGAGCCGGAGGAGGCTTTAGGGGCGAAGGCCTGGAAGGCTCTGGAGGTGGAGCCAAGGGGGGCTTTAGGGGCTGAAGGCCTTGGAGGCTCAGGAAGTGGAGCCCATAGAGGTGGCGCCAGAGAAGGCTCCAGGAGTGAAGCCCTGGTAGGCACTGGAGGCAGAGCCGGGGAGGTCTCGGGAGGCTGAAGCTCTAGAAGGCTCTGGAGTCTTAGGGAGCAGAGCTGTAGGAGGCTCGGGTGGTGGAGCCGTGGAAGGCTCAAGAGGCGGAGCCCTAGGAAGCTCTTGGAGTCTTTGGGAGCAGAGCCATGAGAGGCTCGGGAGGTGGAGCCGTGAGGAGGCTCTGGAGGGGAGCCGTAGGAGGCTCGGGAGGCAGAGCCATAGGAGCCTCTAGTGGCCGAGCCCTGGGAGGCTCGGGAGGTGGAGCCGTAGGAGGCTCTGGAGGGGGAGCCGAGGAGGCCTCGGGAGGCAGAGCCATAGGAGCCTCTAGTGGCCGAGCCCTGGGAGGCTCGGGAGAGGCTTGAGGGGGAGGAGCCCTGAAAGACTCGGGAGAGGGGAGCCCTGAGAGGCTTGAGAGGAGGAGGAGCCCTGAAAGACTCGGGAGAGGGGAGCCCTGAGAGGCTTGAGAGGGGAGCCTTGAAAGACTCGAGAGATGAAGCCCTGAGAGGCTTGAGAGGAGGAGGAGCCCTGAAAGACTCGGAGAGGGGGAGCCCTGAGAGACTCGGGAGAGGCTGAGCCGTGAGAGGCTTGAGGGGTGGAGCCATGAAAGACTCGAGAGGGGACGCCCTGAGAGGCGGAGGAGCCCTGAGAGACTCGGAGAGGCTGAGCCGTGAGAGGCTTGAGGGGTGGAGCCATGAAAGACTCGAGAGGGGACCCTGAGAGGCGGAGGAGCCCTGAGAGACTCGGAGAGGCTGAGCCGTGAGAGGCTTGAGGGGTGGAGCCATGAAAGACTCGAGGGATGGAGCCCTGAAAGACTCGGAGAGGCTGAGCCGTGAGAGGCTTGAGGGGTGGAGCCATGAAAGACTCGAGGGATGGAGCCCTGAGAGACTCGGAGAGGCTGAGCCGTGAGAGGCTTGAGGGGTGGAGCCATGAAAGACTCGAGGGATGGAGCCTTGAGAGACTCGAGAGGCTGAGCCGTGAGAGGCTTGAGGGGTGGAGCCATGAAAGACTCGAGGGATGGAGCCTTGAGAGACTCGAGAGGCGAGCCGTGAGAGGCTTGAGGGGTGGAGCCATGAAAGACTCGGAGGGATGGAGCCCTGAGAGACTCGGGCAGAGGCCGGAGAGCTCGAGAGGACTCTGAGGGGCTGAGCAGAGAGCTCGACAGAGCCGTGGAAGACTCTGAGGGCGGAGCAGAACCCGGCAGAGCCGTGGAAGACTCTGAGGGCGGAGCAGAACCCGGCAGAGCCGTGGAAGACTCTGAGGGCGGAGCAGAACCCGGCAGAGCCGTGGAAGACTCTGGGGAACCTCTGCGGTCTTGAGCACAAGACGAGACTGGGGAGAAGGGGCCCTCTTCCTTCTCTGACGCCTTCGCCAACAGGGGATGTGGCCATGGGGACGGTCGAGGCTACAGGCGCTGGCTCTGGGGCGTCGAGGCTGACATGGCGCTGGCTCGCTGACCGTGGGCGGACATGGGCGCTGGCTCGCTGGCCGTGGCGGGCATGGGCGCTGGCTCTCTGGCCGTGGCGGCATGGGCGCTGGCTCTCTGGTCGTGGGCGGGCATGGGCGCTGGCTCTCTGGTCGCGGCGGGCATGGGCGCTGGCTCTCTGGCCGTGCCAGGCTTCGAGGCTAGGGCCGTGACAGGCTTCGGACTGGGGCCGTGGTAGGCTTCAAGACGGGGCCGTGGTAGGCTTCAAGACGGGGCCGTGGTAGGCTTCAAGACGGGGCCGTGGTAGGCTTCGAGAGGGGGTCTTGGTGTGGAGCGCTGGTTCAGTGTCTGCCTCCCCACAGTAAACGAGGAACCAACGCACAGCAGGGCGAGGTCAATAAACTGAGCCAGGTCGAGAGAGCAGCGACCACCAGGCATGTATGATGAGGCTGGCTCATTCAGTCCATTTTGAAAAATGTCTTTCAGAACCACCTCATCAAAATTCACTTGGTTGGCCAGGGCACAAAAATCAGTGACATAATCCTCCAAGGGTTGACTCCCTGGCGCAAACACATGAGTCGAGCCGCTGGCTCCATAATGTTAAGGGCGGGTTATGCGTTACACAACCACTGCCTTGCACCTAAAAACTCATGGTAAGCGCCAGAAGAGCCGCCAAACCTCTCAGGGGGTTGAAGGCCCACGCCGCCAGAAATGCGCTGGGAGCATAAACGGGCTCAGGGACAGACACAGGTAGAACAGGGTGACAAAAGTCAAACAAAGTGCTTACCTGCTGTCCCTGGGCCGTGAGTGCGTGGTAATCTCTCCCAGCCGCAAATCCGCGCCCGAACACGCCATCGAAAATCCGCTCTAGAGAGCTGCGTGAATCCGTGGAGTACATTGTGACTGCTACGGTGAGGTTGGTTATTCTATAACGCCAGCACACAAAAAGAGACAGTCACAATGTTGAGGGAAGACTGCTTTATTAATCCATAAAGCAGGCAACAGTTCAAAAAGGGGCAAGTCCAGTGAAGAATGGTCAAGGGGGTGCGTAAGGTCGGAGCCGGGGAATCAGAAAGGGTAAAGGGGCAAATCCGGGAGAGAGTGGTCAACGATAGCGGGGGTCGAAGGGGGAAAACAGTTAACAACTATGGCGCGAGTGGGAACGAAGACAGGGGAACGAGTTGGCAAGCTAAGAGGATAATCAAGAGGAGGGAGGTCGAAACTAGACGAAACTAGCAGGGGCAAAACTAGATGAGACTAGCGGGGGCAAAACTAGATGAGACTAGCGGGGGTCAAAAACACGGGAATCTAAATACATACAATACATACAGGAAACAAACGGAAGGATGGTGTATTTATAGGGGCGAGTGCAGGTGCAAACAATGACAGGTGATTGGGACTGTGGCAGGTGTAACTAATGTGTGGGGATAGGAAGCGCATGAGAACAAGAGTCAAAATGTTCTGGCTGATGAGCCGAGTGCGCCAGAGGGGGGAGATCGTTTACGAGCGAGAGCTCGTAAAAGCAAAACCGGGCGTGGAAGCCCGATGGAGGAAAAAGAGCGTACGAGCTCAAGGGGGAGCGAGGGAGCGGGGAAGCGAGCACGCTCACGGAGTGCATGTGTGCGTGCTCGAGGAAGCGGAGATGGGGCAGAGGGGCGGGGTTCGTGACAATACTGTGGCGATAAATTAATTAAATTAATCACAATTAATCACGAGGGTTTTTCCTGCATAGAGAATTACTAGGCGGCCGCCTCCGTCAAATTTTGCGCCGCCTCCGGCTGTCTACATGGTGGGTGTCTTCATGGAAAACACTAACAAGCGTTGCACTTGGTGGATTGTCATTTGTAACTACATATCTCAGCAATAATAATAAAATAATTCCGTTGTTGAATAGTCGCTGATATAAATTGATATATACACAGATCACAGCTTACAGGCGATATATCTTTTTTTCATCCTTAATTTAAGTTCAAATAATACGGAAGTGTGACATGTAAATAAGCGCAAACTCCAAAACTGTCATTCTCTGTGCATTCAGAGCTGCTTCAACCAGTCACGGAAGAGACCCTATCTGAGCGGGAGTCGAAAACCGGGACAGATGCAAGTTAAGACTTTACTATGCAAAGCAGAAGTCGTACATCAACACTGTCCTGAAACGCTGCCATTTTCTCTGGGAACGGTCTCAACTTAGATGTAAAGTAGAACAGTGGAACTGTGTTTTTTGGTCCGATACATCCACGTTTCTAATAGTTTAAAAAAAAAAAACACAGCCGTCATGTTTTATGGGCCAAAGAGGAAAAGGATCATCCAAGCTGTTATTAGCGTCAGGTCCAAAAGCCAGTGTCTGTATGGGCTAGGGATGTGTCAATGCCCATGGCATGGGTAAATAGCACATCTGTGAGAACACCATGAATGCAGACAGACATGTAAAAATTTTGGAGCAACATATACTGCCATCCACCACTGTCTTTTCCAGGGGCATCCCTGCATTTTCCAGCAGGACAACCTAAAACTACATACTGCCCAGATTACAAGTGCATAGCTATGTGAGCAGAGAGCGTGGGTGCTAGATTGGCCTGCCTGCATTCCTGACCATCTCCAATTGAGAATGTGTGGTGCATTATTAAGCACACCATATGGCAAAGAAGACCCCATACAATTGTGCAGCTAAAGGCCTAAATAATGGATGAATAAGGGAAAATTCCACTTTCTAAACTTAACAAACTTGTGTCTTCAATGCCCAAATGTTTCACAGTGGTAAACACTCGACAACCCTACACAGCAACCTTAGCTCAACCAATGAGGTGAGTTTATGGCAGATTCATCTTTTTGTCTGGCCAATGGATTCTTGAAAACATCACCTTTTAATACTTTAAACCGTACCCATTAAAATTGTGCCAGATATGAGGCTTGTATTTACCACTGAATACATAGTGGATTCACAGGTCCTTCTTTGTTCATACTCAATTATACTAATCCGAGAGGGATTTAACTAAGCAATCTGGTGCATTATTCTGGTTTAAAAGCATGCTTAATGTTGCAAAAAAAAAAAAAAGAAGTATAAAAACTATAAAAGTTAACAGAAAAAAAAAAGACTTTATCTGCAAAACAAGGCCTGAATGAAGTCTTTACATGAAGTGGTTCATGCTAAATTAATTGCAGACATTTGTGAAGAAGTAGCTTCTGTAGAAGAAAACAATTTAAGGTTTTTGGAGTATCAATGCAGTGCTGTCACACAAGCACTGTAATTATATGAGTTTGCATGTACCACCTATAATAAATTGTCCTGTGTCTTACTTGATTCGTCATCTTGAAAACGCCAGAATCCTTCCCCCACTTTATTCCCAGATGCTTTCATTGGCAAAGGGGATTAAAATTTAAGCTTGTGTTTTTTGATGTAACTGTTGCTTAGCAACTAAAGGATGATGGTATTGTAAGAGCAAGTACGATTAAAGTGCCATTAGACACAATGCAGCCCTCATGTGGATCGCTTATGTTAGCTATAAGAAAATATGTTATGACATCAGACACATTCTTCTCGCTTCTTTCTGCATGCCTACATCTCGCTAGCTTATCTCATCCATCTCACAGTCATGTAGATGTAGAAATGCTGTTCGTTCATTTCAAAATGATTTTTTTAATGTTCAGTTTGAGAAGTGTGTGGTAGCTTAATGGTCTATTTTTCAGTATGAAGAGATCTGAATTTCCATCCAAAAGTATCCTAGAAATGTAAAACAAGGCCACAGCTGTTAAATATTTCTATTTGATGGAGACATGTGATATGTAACTTGAATCTGAGGTGGTTTTTGATGTAACACTATGGAAGTGTTCGAGGAAATGTTTGAAAATGGTCTATATATATATTTTTATTCCATTTGGTGCCACTAGTTGCACAGAAAGATATTTCAGCATAATTTATAGCCAATACAATAAATATAAATCTTTATGCACAATATAAAAAAATATTTTGGGGAGAGTGATGTACAGTAACTTCATTATTAGCTTTTAATGAGAGGAATTTAAGTCTTCCATTTGAGCCTTGCCAGCTTCTCAGAAACATCTCTGGAGGCTGTTTTTGTTTAAAACTTGCTTAAATGAAATCAATGCTGAGGTCTCCTTTATTCAGATTCCTGAGTCATTAATTAAGTCATGCTCAGGAAGAGAGAGGGGGGGTTGGAACACCTCTCCACCCAAACTTCAGGGAGATGGAGGTGCCGCCCATCTCATATGGTGGTATGCTACAGAGTAGCAGCCATTGGCACAATGCTTCTCTTTTCCATTATGGTGAATCACAGCACCTCTTGGCTCTGGTGAACCTGTAATTGATCCACATTGGCCCATTTCACCGCCTGCAGTCTTATTGGCTTGTATTTACAAAGTGCCCTGTGTGATGATGCCTACATCACTGAAAATCCATCCAGAATTGCTCCTTATTAGGGAATTAGTCATCCAAAATGCATGTGCTTGTTAACTATAGCCAAGAATTGCATGAAAATCTTTCTTTGTCACTTTTCACTAAAGCTTTGGTTAATGTTAGCCACTAGTTCAAAAAATTAAACCGCATATATGTTTTAATCATATGTTCTCCAGAGCCAACCTGTTCTCATGAAAAATTTGAAAGAAATCAGAAACAGTAGGCAGACTTTTCTTCGGCTAAAATCGATCTGTACTTACCAAAATGTATAACACTGCCCACAGTGGCCAAAGCAGTAAGTGTTTTTGGTCATATGGGCACGTGTGAGCTCCATTTTCTGAGTGTGTTGTCCACAGAGGGGCGCCAAAAGCGAGTTGTGAAGAGAGTTTTTTTCAGCTGTACAGGCAGTAATACAGACGAATGCATGTTTTATAAACTGAATGCCCCAAACCAAACCCCAAAACTAAACCTAACCATCAATGGAGTAAGATTTCAATGTTAGAGGAGAAAATGCAACCTCTGGATCATGCTCATCACTAATTGTGCGATTACTTCCTGGTTTCATGCAGGATCCAAACCCGGGTCTCCCACGCTGATGATTTAACACACTTCTGATCATAACACAGGGGAAGAAGGTAAACACACTGGAGATGATGTAAAAATATCTGATAGAAGATGGCATTTAAAAGTGTGTCGGCATTATGTTGCCAATCCTAGGGTACCGGAACTCTCGGAAACAACATGCAGACTTCCAGTGTGATTGTGGTGTAGAGTTGGCTCCTAGAAAAGTGTACCACTTTTACTCCCATAGAGAAAAATAAACAAACCAATGAATTTTAATACAACAAAGTTTAATACCTAATCATGGGTTCAAACCATTAGGTTAAAACCAAAACCTAACCATGGTTATAACTTTTTTGTACCATGGAAGAAAGAAAATATCTATATTTGGTGATTGACATACATAAGTCATTTGTAATACATAAGTATCTTAAAGGAGGTTAGCTCAAATCTGATGCCTGTATTGTATCGAATTGAAATTATTTTTATTGATTGGTTGGTCTAAAAGCCAAGTTGTACAATGTTATTTCTGTTTAACATACAATCTAAATTGTACCATTATCATTAATTTTATACACCATCAACTCCCACTGGTTTCCCACTGGTAAATTGCTTTATGGTGATGTTCATCTCATTAATACAATCTTTCCAAAATGACTTAAACGCAGCTAAAGCAGAAGTATGTAAGAAGTAAGAGGTGTTAGGATTGTGTCGGGTAGATGCTGACAAACAGTAAGCCCATCCTCTTCTATAGCCGGTAATGAGGACAAATCAATCATGGTGTTGACCACTAAGCCAGTCGACAGTTGTCTGTACTTAACATTAATCACATAGAGGTCATGTTTGAGAGATGTTCAGAAAAGACCAATATAAAGCCTTACCACTTAGTCAAACGCTCTTGGAATGCCAAAATGTGAACAGATATTATTGAATCTAGGGCAGTGGTGGCTCAGCGGTTAAGGCTCTGGGTTACTGACCAGAAGGTCAGGGGTTCAAGCCCCAACTCCACCAAGACACCACTGTTGGGCCATTGAGCGAGGCCCTTGAACCTATCTGCTCCAGGGGTGCTGTATCATGGCTGACCCTGCACTCTGACCCCAGCTTAGCTGGGATATGTGAAAAATAAATAATTTTACCATGTATATGCAGAAATGTATGTATAATGTGTGACAATTGATCAATTTATTATAATCTGTTTGTATGTGGACTCTCTTTGAGGCTTTCATTTGGGATGAACCTTTAGACATATATGTAAGACGCCCATTCTGATAACCAATCTTACTTCTGGCTAATTGAGATGCCTATTTGCCATTATAATTGCTCAGATTTGTCTAGCACTGTTCGTAGGATCACAGCACAAATTTGACTTTAGTTAGAGGGAAAGATAAGCCTGACAACTTGTTTCCACTGGCTGGAAATCCAAATCAAACATCAGCTCAGATCAGCAAATTTGTTTACACTGCAAGGCAAGTGTTAATTGAGCAATTTATTATAATCATGGTGCAGTTGAGGTCAGAAAAGTCAGTCATAGACAGGCCCCTAATTGCTTAGACTTGGTTAGTGTAAAAAAAGATGAATAGCGTGTCTGGTCTGTGTCGTGCTCCAGGGTCAGAGCAGTCACAGAGTGGTTCAGGGATTCGGTATTGCTTGCACTCATTTTCTCTCAAATGTCTAACATTCTCAAACACAACCTCCATCTAAAATTAGCCAGAAAACATTAAAAGTTTAGTTCACCCAAAAATGCCAGCCTCAGTCATTCACTTTCATTGTATGGAAATAGATGCAGTGAAAGTGAATGGTTCTTATCAAAGTTTAATTTATATTATGATGCTCTATTGTGCAGCAATTGTTTTTAAAACAATACCAATTTTGTGAGTTTGATTATGCTGAGATGGTCTTTACTGAAGCACTTTATTTTATTAAAAAATTGGTATTTTGAAAAGTAATTCTTCTATTTTTATTGGATTAAAATTATATGAATTAATTTGATTAGACACTATTTTGATGATGAAATTGCATTAAATTATAAAAAAATGGAATGGAAAACAGAATGGGGGGGGGTGGTTAGGAAAATATAATGATGTCATAGGGTCCTAAATTTTTTTTACTTTACTTATTTACTTAATATAAAATGAATTAACTGTTAGACACTTCAAGGAACATGCAATTGTTTTGATTTATTTTCTAAATTAAAATTATTAAAGGAAAACTTCTCCCAAAAATGGTTCTCTCATTATTCACCTACCCTGATGCCATCCCAGATGTGTATGACTGTCTTTCTTCAGCAGAACACAAATTAAGATTTTTAGAAAAATGTTGAAGCTCTGTAGGTCCTTATAATATAAGTAAATGGGTGCCACCAGGCTATGGGCTATTTTACTGTTCAAAAGGCATATTTAGGCATTATAAAAGTATTCCACACGACTCAAGTCGCTCAATTAATGTCTTCTGAAGCAAATCGATAGGTTGGTGTAAGAATCAAATCAATCATTAATACTTTAAAAACGTAAAGTTGTTGCTTCCGGCCAGCTCTGGGATGCTCGTGTGGTGTTTATTCCTCTGTTGTATACAAAGCACGCACTTCCGACTCCTGTCTTGAATGTGCCATAGAGCTTACGTCACTGATGCGTCGACTGCTGGCAGAAAAAGTTAATAAAATTCAAATTATTACTTGCTTCTCACGCCAACCTATCGATTTGCTTTAGAAGTCATTCATTGATCGACTGACCTAAATATGCCTTTTGGACCGTCAAGTAGACAGCAGCCTGATGGTACCCGTTTATTTACATTATAAGGACATATAGAGCTTCAACATTTTCTAAAAACCTTAATTTATGTTCTGCTGAAGAAAGACACATCTGTCATACACATCTGGGATGGTGAATAATGAGAGAATTCTCATTTTTGGGTGAACTATTCCTTTAATTTTAAGTTAAAGTTAAATGGTCTTAAGAAGGAGTGTGTTCAATATGATATTAACTATTGATTTGTGGTATCAAAATTGGTATTGAGAATTGTGAAATTTTACCAGTATTGGGACCGACCAATACAATTTTGGATTTGTGACTACCCCAGATGGTAAAATAGAAATGTATAGTCTTTCTATTTTAACATGGTAACAGTTTTCAAATTAACATTCTGTAGGGTAATGTTTTGTATACACGCTTTTGTGCCTACGGCCAGTTACAGTATCTCAAAAGACAGCTCCAGTGTTTTCACTCGCATTGTTGGTTGCCGCATTGCGTTGCTGCTCATTTGCATAAAGTTAAACTTTTCTCAACTTTGTTAATTCGCCACATTTTGTCCCCAACAGTCACTGATGATCCTTATACTGTTTTTGCACATCAAAGTGAATGTCCTCTGTATTTAAATGTCTTGAATATGTGTATTATCTGCAGAATATCAAGCGTGTAGACAGACAAATTAGACATTAACTAAGAATTCAACTTGTCTAATACTGATAGTTGA
This sequence comes from Xyrauchen texanus, assembly GCF_025860055.1. NCBI lineage: Eukaryota > Metazoa > Chordata > Actinopteri > Cypriniformes > Catostomidae > Xyrauchen > Xyrauchen texanus. Next base: position 31,465,530 of record NC_068314.1, on the reverse strand, counting down.
TACTCCCACCTATCTAATGCAGAAGCAGAGGCCCTGTCAGTGCAAACTTCATAGGGTTTATAACTTTGATACTAATTAGCATCACCACGTAACAGCCCGTTAATTACAGGCTTCATCTGAGCAATGGGAGTGGATCCTTTAGAAAGTGTTTTGTGTGCCTTGACATATGTGCCACTTTCATATGGCTATTTCTATCATAATTTAAATTTTCCAGTGTGTATTTTGCTGCTGAGATTACCCAGTCATACTGTATACTGCCACACATCGCACTTCAAATTTTCTCTGCAGTCATGCAAAAATAAATGAAAGTAATACTCCAATGGCCAAAGTCCCTTAGAGTCTGCCTGAATTTCTGATTCATAAGCAAGTTTGTCATTGCATGGTTTCCTTCCTGCTGCAAATTTATGGATCACTGCTGGCTTGTTTTGTGGCAGACATATTGGTCCAAGCATCTGTGTGAGTTATTTGTGTGAGTTCAGTTTTTGGTCACAGAAAATAGTCTGAATTGAACAACAAATTAGAGAATATTTCAAAATGCTGTTACCTTGTCACAACCATAAATTAATCCATAAATGAATTAGCAATTCACACTGTGCCTCACAAATTCATCATATAGCTGAGATTTCAAATGCTTGTGGTGACCTAATATGAGATGACACTGATAATATAAACTGTAACAGCCTCTCAGAATTAACTCGAGAGCTAATAATAACTTTATAATGATCTATCTATCTCAGTCATAGTTGTTATTTATTTACCTGACGTTTTATAATAACCCACCCAGGTCTCCTGTATTTGCATTGAAATTGCTCACGAGATCCATGTCTCCGCAAGCATGTTCCTTTCATTAGGATGTGCTACAGGGGCTTGGCTGCATCGGTCACACTCTAGATTTCATCCTAAACTCACTCTCTTCACCTCCTTGTACTGCAGCGGTGACGTAGTCTCTAAACGACGCTGATGTATTCCCCCCATGTCTCTCGTCCAGATATCGATCAGGGGCCAATATATTACTTTCATTTCCCCGTACACGTGTTGCAGACATTAGAAATGCCTAATGTCATCAAAGAACTCCATTAAGTCGAGAAGAGGAGGAGGAGTTGGTGAGACCCATCCCGACAGACAGTTATCGACACAGGGCCTGAAGCCAGCCTATCTGTTCATGTCACCGATGCTGTCAGTGTGCTTTCTAATGAGACACTAGAAGGAGAGGGTGGTTTCTGCCTTTATTAAACACCCACTAACCATATTCAGTTTGCCTGCAGTGCAGTTGATTGTGAGAACACTGTGATACTTTAAAGAGTACATGCTGTATCTGGAGAAGGGGTGGTTTTAGACTGATGTTCTGCCTTCGCAATAGCCTCCCATCTCCTGTGGTCGAAAAGTCTGAGGGAGGAATACACTAAGAATGAATTCCGCTTGGTAAAAGCATTTTTTGTTTACATGCGCTGTCTATGCTGGTTTAGTACACAATTCACAAATCGCAAACATGCCCACAAAATCTGCTAAATGCAATTTGCAATTCCTATTTTGCAGTCTGGTTCTAAGCGCTATATAGTGGAGGATACAACTGACCACCATGATCTGACACACTCTGGTGGGTCTGAACAGCATTCACTGGATCACTACTGTTCTGAATCATCTCTTTAACTTGCTGAAAGTGTGCTCAAATACACCACGCATCTGGATATATGCCAGGTTTTGATGAATTACTACTGAGATGATCAGTAAAAAATGTGCACAAACATCTCTTTTCAATAAAATTCAGTTTACAATTTGCTTTCCTTGGGCAGTAATAGTGTGGTTAAAGGGATAGTTCACCCAAAAATGAAAATACTCTTATTATTTACTCACCCTCATGATATCCCAGGTGTTCTTTCTTCACCAGAACACATTTGAAAAAAAATTGAAAAATATCTTAGCTCAGTAGGTCCTTAAAATGCAAGAGAATTTCTCACAGACAGTCACTTTTGGTGTGAAAAAGTTAAATATTTAAGTACTTTTTTTCTCAAAATCATGCTTTCAGTGAGGAACAGTACAGCTTGTGACGGAATCGCATTGGCATTTGAAACGTGAGAACTGACGCACCTGCGTCACAGCCAGAAGAGCAGTGCTGTTTACAAGTGAGGAGGAGGAACACTGTACAGTAGCTTGGTTGGTTTTGGTTTAGATCTGTATTTATCTGTTTCTTTACTCACAATGGTGTGCTTGTGTGCTTATCCTGATTCTCTCAACAGAGTGGAGAATGTGAGATAACGTCTGTATTATGGCAACGTGAATACATCACATGAGACACCCTCTTGGATTATAGTTCAAAAGTACTTTTTTCGCACCAAAAGTGATTGTGTCACGTTAGAAGACATTAATTTAACAGCTGGTGTCTTATGGATGACGTTTATTAGCCTCAAAAGAGAAATCTCCATTCACTTGCATTTCAAGGACCTACTGAGCTGAGAATTTGATCTGGTGAAGAAAGAAAGTATTTTCCTGGGATATGATGAGGGTGAGTAAATAATGAGAGAATTTTCATTTTTGGGTGAAATATCCCTTTAAGTGTTCTGAATCAACTGGGGATCATGTTAACTGGGGATGTGCACGTGCATGTGAATAATTTAACTTTTATTTCAGCAGATTCGTTCAATGTGAATTGTCAATGAGTAAAGAAAACACATTTTGCACATAAAAAAAAAATAACATTTGGGGATCATTATTAGCCCGCTTTGTTTCATCGATGTCTGTTCCAATAAATTTGACACAATTTTAAGAGTGATTTTAATGGTTGCACAGTGTAACATCCCATGTTGACGTGGGATATTGTTTCGAATGGGAACTGGGCAACACAGCAGGGGCGGAGCCAGGAATTTTTCAAAAGGGGTGGCCAGGCAGGGGCAAGCGATCAGTCTGTGGTGGCACAGAAAGGGGTGGGGCGTTGGGGGTATATAATGACACTCGGGACGGAGAGGTGCGGGACCTTGGTGTGCGCACATATTAAGTTTGTACATTTGTACAGAGATTATTTCACCTCTAAAGAATTAAATTGTGCCAAAAAATTACCCCAAAAATTACTAATTACAGCAATAACAGCAATTGCAAGTGGGGTGGCCAATGGGGTTCTGTCCATGGTGGCCACGGCCACCCCTGGCCACCCCTAGCTCCACCACTGATCCACAGTTAATATGATCCCATTGATCCATAATGCCGGCCAATTAGCACAGAGTTTTCTGAATAAAGTGCAATCTATAATAATCATAATTTACATAGAAAGGAGGCATGGTTGCATGGGAAGGAATGACAGTGACTACATGTAAATACTTCAGCGCTTATTGCACCTGCTTAAACTAAACTACAGGTGGTGAATAAAGTGCATGGTATTGCACTGAAATACCATGGGCACAACTGTCTAGTAAATTTGCCCCTATATGCTTACTATATAGCCGTGGTTTTCAACAAGTGGGTCATGACCCAAAATGGGTCACAGCTCTTTTCATGAGAAAAAAACAATGATAAATGCAAATATGAAAATAATAATAATAATAATAACAACACAGAATAACATAGAAATTCAAGAGACAATTAGGAACCAAAATGGTTAATTTCCAATTCAGCATTTGTCATGTAAATAATTTTGTGTATTGTTGATCAATGTAAAATCTGGAACTTGCAGCAAAAACAGCTGAGAAAAACTGCTATATAGTGCAGATGAGTTGTGTATGTTATATACAGTGTATAAATACACGTTTCTTGTTGTGAACAAAAGCATATGGATATGTTTTGTTATGATTACCTTCACCTGTCATGTCCTAGCAGGGCACAGTCATTTTTTAATGTTTAATTCAGCAAGCGAACCAGTTCTCTATTCATGGATAAGTAGTACAATGTAAACCTGACCAAACAAGTCACAAACCACTCTGACACCTGTGAGGTTTTCTCATATGTACAGCTGTCAGCGGGGACTTTGTTTAATAATTCAAACGCACTGAATAACTCTTCCCTCTGCAGAGGGTGGCTGTGTCCTCCCAGGTGTGTTTGAATTTTTCATGCTGTTGTTTTTGGTGCTGCTCCTCACGCATTTCTCCCCCTGATTCTCTCTCTATGGTGGATTTGAGTCACCGCTTTCTGGGATTTCATAAATGGAGAAGACCACAACATATTTAAGTAGTTACAGAATCATCGATGTACAATTGCTGCAGTTTTGATGTGTATAAAAACTGCTTTTGTGCAGACAGTGGCAACAGAGCTAAGACGAATTGCTCAACACTTTATAGCAAATGAGTGTGCTGTCACATATGGACGGATGAAAAATAATCTATAGGAAAAAAAATTGTTTCATTTTTTAAGCCTTTTTGATAGGGATGCTCACAAGTGACAATAATGATTGATGATGAAAACACAATAATTGTTTTTTATTCTTTAAAAAATTTCATGCCATTCGAAATTCAGTCCCATAGGAAAGAAAAGACAACAATGAAATTAAAATGAAAGTCTTTTGCTTCTCAGATTTTTCTCACCCATAATTTCATTTGTATCGTTGCTGAGTTTCCATAGCTGGCGATAAATGACAAAGAATATCTCAAACTGGTAATTCTGGTAAAAAAATTTAATTCTCTCATCATTTACTCCAAAATTTCCAAAATACAAAAGGAACATAAAGGTAATCCATGCTACCCGAGCAGTTTATTCCATGTTTTCTGAAGTGATACGAGCTGTTTTGGGTGAGAAACAGACCAAAATTTAAATCTTTATTTTTATATTTCCTTGCACAAGGTTTATAGTGAATAAGTAGTTGCATTTTAGTTTGTTTCTCACTCAAAACTGATTGACCAAAACATGAATTGAACCATTAGATTCTCTTGAGCCATGAACAAGCAACTACAAAAAATTTTTCTCTTGAGAAGTTGAACTATTTTTAACATAGAGGTAGAACTGAAAGAATTGGACATTGAAAAACCCATTTTGATTGACCATTATTCTAAGTATGGGGGAATGGGTCCTGCCTACGACTCTGAGACCAACATTTTAAAAACAGCACAAATGGAAATTGGTACATCTATGCCATAATACTTTAGGATTTGATTGATTTACCTGTCAAGTATGCTAATAGTTAAAATGCATATGCATAGCTTTGACATAGACACAGCCAGCTCTGGCTTGCGCAACTTTGAGTAGAACCACCGGGGCCCACCATCATGAAGTCCTCCTGGACACTGGCTCTCTGTCAGTGTTGATCTCTGGCTGGGTCCCTCGCCATTTGGGCAGCTGGGCTGGATGGCGCTGGCAGCGCTGGTGATAGAAACATGTGTGACAGGGAAACAAGTCTGATGAGGGAGACAGGTCACCTAAGCTTCTGCCATTTTCCAAATGTCCCTTCACTATAAGAGAATATTAAAAAGCACCTGGGCAACCAAGGATAATTTCCGCCCATTTCCATTCCCATCAAGTATTTTCTTACCTTTTTTTGAGGTCTCTACAACTCAATTCAGAGGTTCTCTGCCAACCTGGTCTCACAGAATCATATTACTATGCCTAAATTATTTCTAAATGGTTTTTACATGGCTTGTTGTTCTTGGCACGACAGTTATGTGGTGAAATGACCACTAGAGGTGATAAAACAACAAGGACTTCTATTTCCTTTAACAGAATTCCCAAGTAAAATGGCAGATGATCAGTATCAGTATATTATTATCATAAACGTGTAGTTTATGTCAGACTGGCCTCTGGCCTGTAAATATTTAGGCTGGTTCTTTTTTTTTTTTGTTGGATTTCTTTCAGAAAGATTTTGTAGCTTTAATCTTTGGTGTAAATCCAACCTTATCTCGTTGGCACATTCAGCAAAGCACTGAAGTCGAGAAGATGAGGGATCATTGCAGCTGTGATTGGAAGTCTATTCCAGATGAGTGTGATTGTTTATCAGTGGTGATTCTTGGATTTTAGTCTTAGGTCGGTTCAGCCCCTTATTAGATATGAGATGTATTGGTTCAGTGGTATATTTCTTGTTTCAAAGCTGAAGTGAGGTTTGGTCAGACAAACATTTTGTCCCACCCCCACAAACAGCAATGTTTTGATAATGCCACAGAGCCACAATATTTAAAGTATTTTTGGAAATCAATCTACAAGTGACTTACTCATAGTTAAATCTGCATATTAAGCCATGATATGAGAACATATCTTAACATCGAACTGATAACTTTAAAATGCTTTAAAAAGCTTTAAAATGCAGAAACAACTATACAGTAAGTAAACAGTTTGCTGGCTGATTTCCCTGCTTTTTTCTTTTTTGATTTTCTTGCCTTTTTCCCCCAATTTGGAATGCCCAATACCCAATGTGGTCCTCATGGTGGCGTAGTGACTCGCCTCAATCCGGGTGGCAAAGGACGAATCTCAGTTGCCTCCACGTCTGAGACCGTCAATCTGTGCATCTTATCACGTGGCTTGTTGAACACGTTACCGTGGAGACATAGCCTGTGGAGGCTTCACGCTATTCTCCGTGGCATCCATGCACAACTTACCACGTGCCTCACTGAGAGCTAACCACATGAGGAGGTTACCCCAGGCCAATTTGGTTGCTTAGGAGACCTGTCTGGAGTAACTCCGCAAGCCCTGGATTTGAACTTGCGACTCTAGGGGTGGTAGTCAGCGGCTTTACTTGCCGAGCTACCCAGGCCCCCTAGCTCTGCTGTGTTTTTAAAACATTGCTCTGTTTGAGCAGCTCAGACAACCAGCATAGCAATATCCCAGATTTCTAGGTGGTCTGAGATGACTGACAGGGGATTTTTAAGGGTATTTATGTGTGTTTATCTATCAGTAGGGGAGACGTAAGGTAGGCTTTTTTGCCTTTATTCAATAGTTTTTCATGGCATTCACTGGATAATGAATGTGGGAAGGACTTGATGGGTTCCATTGTCAGGTTAATGAGAACTTAGACATTGTTTTTCAAACTCAATATATCATTCAACCTCAAACTTTCCACCGGGTGCCTGAAATGTAATTAAGCATGTGAATGGCTTGTGGGTAAAAACCAGCATTTACAAATCTAAATTTGTGCTGCTCTTGCTAGTTTTGTGTTGGTGTACAACTTACAAACCCTAATCATTGGACGGTGGACCATAACACTGATAATTGCCAAGATTTACCGCACTTGACATTCTGTGAAAGTGGATTCTGTTTGGCCTTGAGTCCAAATGACTTGAATTGAATGTAAAATGTCTTCACTGCCATTGGAGTGTTACAGTGGTGCATCTTGAGCACACAGTGAGATAAATCTTTGAGCATCAGAGTGACAGAGGATGTGAAGAGAGCTTGTTTGGGAATAATAATGAAATGCTAAGTAAGAAGCAGCCCAATGGGAGAGTATAAAATCATTGGCAATTCATCAGATGTTGATCTCACATTTCATTACAGAGATGCCACTCATCCCCTCTCTGTTAATGCACATACTGACAGCTGATTGCATTAGATACCCAAAGGGCACAGTAGGCAGTTTTCTTTTTCCTCTGAAAAACAGGAGGTTGTGCTGAATAACCTTAATAAAAAAAACCTCAGTAACCAGCCCCTGATAAATACTGCCTAAAATAAAACTGCCAGATCAAAGCGTGTTTTCCTCAATTAAACCTACAGGCCTTGCCTTTGACATCTGTAGCAATGGTGAAACTAAAATTTGAGTTTTGTGGCTTTCAGTCCATGTGTGTTTGCTTTAAGGCCATCTATATGCTAGTGTTCCACAATTTGTTTGACAAGCCATAGGACATATTTTTAAATGTTCTGAATGCACAATGCACTTGGGAAATCAAATCCAATTTACAAGAATATGCCGGGAGACCTGCTGCAATAGTTGTGTAACACTATTTAATTATTTATTTTGACGCTTTAGCAATTTCTATCACACACTCGTCTATATTGCAGTGGCAGGTGGAATTGAAATGTCAAACCCCTGTGACCTTTCCCCAAGATCCCCTGTGTGTTTTTCTGACCCTTAAAGAGCAGCTTGGATCATTAGTAGCCAGCTAAGCCCTCAGTAACATTTATGGCACTTTTCCACTGCAGTTATGGTTCGACTTGCCTCAACTCTACTCGCTTTACTTTTCTGAGCTTGCATTTCCATTTCAGTTTAGTGGCACCTCAACGTGGGTGGGATTACAAACTGATTGTCATAGTTGCGCCACCTCTACTGCTGAGACATCATCTTAAACACGACACAAAATGACCAAAACAATAACATGACAGCTAGCTTTTAGCTACTAGCTCATTGTGCTGCATAAAGCAGATGTTGCATGGTGATTTTACACAAGTGTAACAGTTAAATTGGCCTGGTTGTTTTAGAAGCAAACTTCCAGTAGCTGGTCAACTAAATAAAGTGAAGCTTTCAAGCAGAGTATAGAGTTAACATAAAAAACATACCATCCTCCATCGTGGATCAACGCCAGTCCAGGGCACTCTCCCTCCCATTGCTTGTCATTTAGATAGCATCCATTTGGTCGAACCATGTCCACTTTTCCTTGATGGTTCTGTAGTCACATAAAACATTTTTTTTAACTTTTCCCTACACTGTTGGTAGGTCCGGTGGTAGCCGTGTGCAGCCAACAACTAATACACTTCTTGAGAGACTTTTTCGTTTCACTAACAAGTGGACCGCCTGCACCTCGTTTATTGACCACGGCGTGGTTTTGGGCACAGCCATTTCTTTTTTCACAATTCGAAAATCACGTGAACAAATGATACTAAGGTTATTGCTGTTGCTAACTTTAAAACTAGCGGGATGATTTTGCGTGTCGGAAATTCAGTGACGCTGATAGTGACTATTCTCCCTGAACAATCAGTGATCGGCAGGGTTGACATCACATTTAGTATCGGCTCGGCTTGCTTGGAACCTCGACCAAGGTGGTACTAAAAAAAGTATCAGGTACCCAGGTACTCTCCACATTAGAAAACCCCCCAAAAAGTGAGCAGAGTCGAGTTGAGTCGAGTTGTACCTTGCAGTGGAAAAGCCCCATTAGATTGCCCTACACAACCAGTCAATCCTTTTTGAGTAAGCAATCATTCAGATATGCAGGAAAACCTTACCTACTGGACTAAATAAATGTAGTCTTGAGGAAACTGCAACATGCCATCCATACTGCTTTTAAAAGTTTTCATGAGAAAACATTACATCATAGTGTCTCAGAGTGAGACACCTCAGCTCTCATATGAATGAATTTACCGTAGGGTTTTTTCCATTCTCCAGTGGGCTATAATCTCTAATTTCTAGGTGCAAGATTTGTGTTTCATCTTCCTCCACTACATATAAACCTCCACATCCTCAAGCAAAGGTGATTAAAGACCATGTCTTTTATTTCTGTACCACTAAAGCTATGTGATTAACTGCAAGGTCTGTCCCACAAAACTAGTTCATTCCAAACCTGTATGACATTCTTTCTTCTGCGGAACAAAGACAAAGATATTTGGAGAATTTATAGGTCAATTGGGAGCTCTATTTTCATGAGCAAGTGGGTTTACACTATCTGTAGATGTATGCACGCAAACTATGGGTGTGTTGTATGTTAATGATATACCACAATGCATAATTTGCTATTTTCCTGAGAAAAATATCGTAGACCTTATTCCTGCTAGCACCATCTTTGAGAATGACAATAAGGCTGTGAAGGACAGACATACAGTCACTTCAGTGGGTTGTACTGCAGTTTAAAGTGTTTTTGGATCGTTAAAATCCAACTAAAATCCAGTTTGGATCAGACAAAACATAAAAAAAAACATATTTTCAATAACATTCTGTAGACATAAAACTTCAGACAACATGAGTTGTGGAAAATCAGATGTTTGTGCCACTGAATATATGTAAGTTTATCCTGAGATGATGCGAGGATGAATAAGGTATATGCGCTAAGAAGTTTCAAAACCACATCTAATCTTGGTGCAAAGTCTAAAGCTCCTGCATTTGCAATTTGGAGATTTCACTAGCCGATCATACTAAGGAGCTATCAATCATTTTTAAAACCATGATTTGTGTGTTAGTAGATTAATAATAATAAAAATAACAATAATTACACATTACTTTTATTAATTATACATTAAAATACATTTATTTTATTTAGCGCCTTTCCAAAACTCAAGGACGCTCTACAAAAATGTAATATAAAACATTAAACAGGGAAACATATAACAAAAATACATCACAAAACACTGAACAATGGGAGAGAACTCCTGTAACACCATCAAGAATGCCAGTGAGACAGGCCCATAGAGAACACATACACTGAGATCCAGAGGCAGGAGGGAAACACAACATCCTCTGTAGTATTTTAGTGCTAAACACCATAGCACTGGAACGATGACAGACAAAACAGGAAAAAGTTCACAGCAAGGATGTAGTTATTGCACAAAAGGACATAAGACACAAATAGTCCACGTTTCTATTCTTCTAATGCATTACATATAGCCCATTAACACTACCAAATGCTTATGAACTGAAGTCTTCATTTATATCGAAGTTGCTTGACAGAAATGGAAGCGCAGCGTAGTTCTAGTGGGAAGACTAGCAGCTGTCCATCATCACATCATTAGCTGGGTAACTCCTAGCCAATCGCATGTAAGCCATTGCTTTATAAGTCTGCTCACAATCTATCACATTGCTGTTTCAGTGTGCTAACACGGCAACCTCCACCACCCCACCACCACCAGTTGATCCCCATACCGCACGGGGGTAGGCTCCTCGCCCCTGCCTCCTATCTCTGGCAGGATATGATGGTTCAGAGTACAACTCCCTCGGACCGCCAGACGGGGCCTACGCCAAAGAAAGACATTACTTTTCCTTTTTTTCATTCATCAGATAAATGGCATCTTAAACCTCACTTCAAGTCTTCCCGATAGAAATGGTATATACTGTATAATAGGAGGTAGACGGTGCAATAACCAGAGAAAAACAGAATTAAGTTGCACTTGACGTCGACCCACTTGGCCCTAGACTTAGGGCATGCTTGCACCAAAATATAAAAACTTTATGGTTATGCTTATTGACTTTGTGCCTATGACAGATCGCATAGCGCTGCGCTTAAGGCTTAGCGCTCTTAAAAGAGGGCTCTCAAGAGTCTTCTGAGCCCATACAATAGCTTTGGGTGAGTCTTTGTGCTTAAATCTTACATCCAGTTGCTTCAAGAAGGTGATTCTTTGATGATGCACACAATAGCCAGGTACTTCATTGGTATACATCGATACAACGTTGCATTTTCTATTACTAGTGTTTACCATCAACGTTCTGGCAACTGTGGTACATTTTAAAAGTATTCTAAAAATGATTTGGGTTCCAAAATTGGGGTTCTGTTTTTTCTGATTTATGTGGCACCACTTTTTCTGTTCACAGTGTAATGTTTACTCCAAAAACAAACAAAAAAAAAAAAAAGACTACACTGTGGGGTCTGCAGAGTTTCATATTCCTTGCCAACCATTACTCAAGTAGAGTGGAGAAACCGACTGGTAGGAGCTGTAGGAATTATAGTGGAGGTGGAATGTGGGGTGGGGGTGGGATGGATTTTGAAAACTGTACACTTATACCGAACAGTATCAAGAAACTAATACTGGTGTCTTGTGTTGTTTTTGACCAGTCTTCTGTCTCCCGCTGCTTATAAAAGACTAATGTTTCAGCTTTTCCAGCGGATATTACAAAAGCAATACCTTTAAATATTTATTGTCACAGCTGACCTCACATGAACAGATTCCGTGTTCAAAGAGATTCTTCCCCCGTGTTATTCTGACACGCCTCATCATTCATAAAATTCTGCATGGAATTGTCTGTGTGCCTTCATTCTTTTCATCAGGAATGAGCGCTACTTTCTTGAACGAGACAATAAGGAATAAGTCTACAAGTAATATCTAAACCCTCACCCATGTGTATTTGCTCTGAATGAAAACCCCTTTCAACCTTCCAAAATGTGCTTTACTCTTCTCAATATGCTCCTATGTATGAGAGAGAGAAAAAAGAGGGAGAGAAAAATAACACAATGCCAATTCATTGAATTCTCCAGTTAAACCCACATAGCACCTACTTGACTGGTAGGGCAACACGATGTCATTATTTCACAAACACATCGGCAGTTGTTACAAGAAATTCAATTTGCTTAAACTCATCAAGGTAACGATTCAACTATGCCTGATACCGTTTCATAATATTGCAGAGTCATTGACTTGGACTCACAGATCTGGATACCTCCAAACTGCTTACAAAGCATTTGTCCCACACAAATCATGAATAGAACTGCAATGGCTTTCTGCGGCAAAATGGCTCTTTGAATCATCGCCCACAGCATTGTCTTTTGACAGCCATTGTCATTCAAATGGATTTGCACTTCATTCAGTGCTACTATGTCACCTTAGATAGTGAACTATCAGTTCATTACCATGATAATGCTTCTTTAATACTTAATTTGAATGATTCATTGGCACCTGTGCAAGAAAATGACTTTTGGAAATTAGTTTTCAGGACATTCAATTTGTGAGTGTCTAAGTGTGTATACAGTATGGTCCAAATGTCTAGAGACCACATTGAAAATCTGGGATTTTTTTTATTTTTTTATTTAAACCTGAAAATTGAAAATTGAAAGTTGGAATAGAAATATTTAAGATTCCACAATATTTCCAGGCCACTAATCAATTGAAACTTGTAACATTGGTCATGTATACTCATTTGTGCACTGTTAAAAGTGGTAAACTGTTAACTTGTGAAACGTTTTCTTATTGAGCTAACCCACAAAATTAGTTTGGTGTAACCTAATATATTCAGGTTGATTCAGTGATGCCAGATAATATTTTTGACTTGCATCAAACTAGTTAATTCAGAGATTACCACATGAAGCACATTTTTTCAGTTTACAGCAGAAATGGTCATATTTCCAACTTGCATAATGCAATTGTTACTTTAACAATCGATTTCTGCTAGATCTAACCCTTAATTACTTTCCTTGATGTAACTTAATATACACCAGTTAATTGCGTGACGCTAAAACGTATTTACATATATGCAATTGGCAGACGCTTTAATCCAAAGCGACTTACAGTGCAATTATTACAGGGACAATCCCCCCCAGAGCAACCTGGATTTAAGTGCCTTGCTCAAGGACACAATGGTGGTGGCCTTGGGGTTCAAACCAGAAACCTTCTGATTAACAGCCCTGTGCTTTAGCCACTACGCCACCACCACTACGCCACTATGCCTGACAACGTTTGAAAAACTTTTAGACACTACGCCACCACCACTCCATATTTTTTACTTAATAGAATGTATAAACCCAGTTAACTTCGATGTTACCACATGCACGTTTTTAGGATACCTTGCAAAGCATGTTTTACCATGTTAAAATTAGAAATTTTGAAAAGGAAGAAAATTGAAGCATATTCACCAGTGGTCTCAGACTTTCGGACCACACTGTCCTGTATATAAACACCTTTGATATGCATTAATCTCCCTATACTCATTGTAAACTCTGCCCCCCTTACCCCCTTCTCTGCCTGTTGAGCAATTTCATGTTGCTCAATTGCTGACCTTTGTTTTCCATCTGCCCCATGTGTCCACTGCATCATGGTGCTGTTTAATGATCTGAGAACAGACATTGGACTTTCACGTTGATCAAAGACTAGCATCCTGAATCCTGATCTCAGCTGTTGTAAAATAAACTGGCAAATCTCGTCTCATTGCTGCTGAAAAGACCAGACTTGCATGCTTTTTAAGGCGAATTTGTGCTGATTTATTTTGGTCTGATGCTGGTTTCGCTGGTGGACTTACATAGACATGCTGTTAATGACAGATGCATTTGGCCATTGTGTCACATTTTGCATTGTTTTTTGAGTGTCCTGCCATGAGCTGTGCAGCGTGTCAAGTTAAAAATGCCAACTTTTTAAGACACATTTGAGAGCCCTTCATTTTGTTCCATTCCATTGTGCTCTGTCTAGCTGTTTTTGAATGAAAAGGGAATATTTAATCACAACCTATGAAATGCATGTGGCTAGTGCTTTTCAAAATTGGGGAAGCACAGACTATTGTTTTTGGTGTCTGCAATGTTGCTCCCAAACCTGCTCAAACTAAAACTCAAAAAGTATCAAATCAGTTTTGCATTAATAAAAAGCACCAATGGGCAAAATACTCCATCATGAAAGCTGAAATATATGTGTTACATCTAATTGCAAGTAACTGCGCATGTATCTCCAAGCCGCCGAACACTCTGCAGTAATAGGTCGTTTTTCAAATGTTGTCAGTGAAGTACAGCATTGTTTGTTGCGAAGTTCCGCCCATTTTAGAGCTCGGCCAGACATCATATACTGTATAAATGCCATGCTTCCAGGATGGACAAAAATACATTGATTAAAATCCCAATGTCCAATATGTAATCATATGCGGATCCAATGCAAATAGCGCTCACAAAGCTTCATTAGACCTCCAGAGAAGTAGAGCGTCCAGACGAGACCCAAAATGACATGTTTAGAGCCTCATGTTCAATGAACATCAATCTTTTGTGCCTTGATTTGAAGAATAACTGTATCTGCCATAGACTCCCATTGACTTCAGTAGCACTCTATGGGCCGTGTCCACTGACTACTATGGACATATTCATGTAGAAAAAAGTGAATTTGGTTACTTTAATTAATAGTGCGATAGTGAATTTGTGATATTTGACACTTTTATTTTCAAAAATATTGAAATGCACAAAGAGTGAGATGTATTTTCTATTGATTATTTCAATACAACACTAATGTGTTACGTACAACACTAGCTGTAGCCGTTCAGTGCGGTTAGTGTGCCTTTAGCACTTATTCTCTCACAGTGCTTTATCCCTCTGTGATGGCAGTGGCAGCTCTCTGATGAGGCGGAGAGTGTGTCTGCGGAAAATCTCTCCTCTGGGCAGTGGATTGCTGCAGAGCTGACAGTGCCCGCACACACACACATAAACTCACACGAGCAGGGGCATTCAATCACAGAGCCCTTGGAGCATCATCTCAGGCTTAATGTGCAGTGAATGCAGTGCCTATTGATTTTCCTCCATTGTCCGTGACTATAAATACTGATTAATAAACAACATTTTTTCAGACATTGGCAACTGGGACAGAACTCGTCGACTGAATTTCTGAGGATTGAGAGGAATGATAAAGACAACAGTTTTTTTTTTTTGTCACATGCCCCATCAGGATGCTCAACACAGGCCCATAGGGTCTTATATCTCATATGAATGGCATTCCATGTTAGTCATAAACCAGACAGCAAATAGATTGATGTATTAAAGGAATAGTTCACCCAAAATGAATATTCTGTCCCTCATACGGTTATAAGCCCCTATGACTTTCTCTCTTCTGTGGAACACAAAAGGACAAGTTTAGGCATACAATACAAATACATACAGTGAAAGTGGTTGGTGATCAGGGGCTGTCAAGCACCAAAAAGTAAAAATAAAAAATAAAAAAAGCACCATAAAAGCATGGTTAAGTAGTCCATACAACCTATGGGCTATATTTCAAGTCTTCTGCAGCCATATGCAGTGTAAACACAGTGTCTTTTGATGTCCCTTTAAATTTAGTCAGTATTGTGTTTCGTGTAGTTCAGTTTCAAGGAAATGGCAAGCTGACCAGCACGTAACTTAGTTCAAGTGCACCTATTCATTGGCTTCATTGTCTGTGCAAATGCAAGTTGTAACATTACGTTTATGTTGTGGATTTAGCTCATTAATGTCACATATATAGAATGTGTTTGAAGAAGATAATTAACCCTTATGTAAAGTTCATTGTACAGGTGTTCAGCTCTTGCAGCTTAAGCAGGAAAATCCCCAACATACAAAGACTGAATTATTTAAATACATTATTTTTTAGATTTTTCTTTCTTAAAAATAATAATAAAAGTAAAAAAAGAGTGCTTTGTTAATATCTTGCAGTATCATTTTGTTCTCGTCATTTTTTGGTCAACTGTTTGATTATTGCCTTGATGCATGTTTTTTGCCTTGTCTTCGTTATTGTTGATAAAATCGATAAACCCTTGGTCAACAAACATTTTTGTCAGTATATTAATTGATGAGATTAATACTGGCCATATGATAGCTTTGTATGCGGAACAGACTCATTAATGTTGTTATTACTCTATATATAGTGTGGTGGTGTAGTGGTCTAAAGCACATAACTGGTAATGTGGTAATCAGAATGGTGCTGGTTCAATCCCCACAGCCACCACTATTGTATCCTTGAGCAAAGCACTTAACTCCAGGTAGCTCCAGAGGGATTGTCCCTGTAATAAGGGCTCTGTAAGACGCTTTGGATAAAAGCATAATATATACATGTACTTTTCCTCTCACATACACATATGAAACCAAATTCATTCACATACTATAGTGAAATGCTCACACACATAAAAGTGAAATGCTTTTACAAACACAACTGAAACGCTCTCATACATACAACTGAAAATATTACGCTCACACACACAACTGAAATGCTCACACACACACAACTGAAATGCTCTCACACACACAACTGAAATGCTCTCACACACACAACTGAAACGTGCTCTCACACACACAACTGAAATGCTCTCACACACACAACTGAAACGTGCTCTCACACACACAACTGAAACGTGCTCTCACACACACAAGTGAAATGCTCTCATACATACAACTAAAATGATTACACTCTCACACACACAAATGAAAAGCATTTCAGTATGTTGTATGAAAGCATTTCAGTATGTTGTATGTAAGCATTTCAGTTGAAACGGAAGCACATTTCAGTTGAAACGGAAGGTGGTTAAAGTACCCACTCCACTCCAGTTGGTGGCAGTAGTGCACCTCAAGACGAATAACTAGAAGCTGTTGAAAGAATGCATAGTAGAAAACCGCGCCTTCCACAACATAAGCGACTGTTGACCGTTAGTTACGCCCGCCAATTGCGCTACACCAATGTCTTCCCAACAACAGCAAAGAACATTAGTCGATGCAGCGGGCTTGCTGAACACCATATTGGCTTCAGCGGAGACCATCAGAACACTGTCAAATGCCACAACAATCGAACCGACCGTTGCAACTCCAAGTGTGGACACGTCGATGGACGATCACCTAGCGTCGCTCTTCCCTTCCCGCCAGCGTAGCAGCGTTGCATTCATTTTTAAAACTAGGAAGACCACTAATCACAGCACCTAACTTAAGTTAGCTGTAGATAACGTGATGTATCCTCCAAACACCCATTTTCGTCATTAGGAAATAAAAATGACAAGCTGAAGCAAGCTGGTTTCTAGCTAACTTACCTTGTTCTCCTTTTGCCTGACGTCCATGGGCTGAAACATTGCTGTGCTTGATAACGTGGTGGAGCACGTTCTCTCCTGACTGGACCTGCAGTTGACAATGCAACGCTGCTACGCTGGCGGGAAGGGAAGAGCGACGCTAGGTGATCGTCCATTGACGTGTCCACACTTGGAGTTGCAACGGTCGGCTGCTGCCCGATTGTTGTGGCATTTGACAGTGTTCTGATGGTCTCCGCTGAAGCCAATATGGTGTTCAGCAAGCCCGCTGCATCAACGTTCTTTGCTGTTGTTGGGAAGACATTGGTGTAGCGCAATTGGCGGGCGAACTAACGGTCAACAGTCGCTTATGTTGTGGAAGGCGCGGTTTTCTACTATTAGGCGGACCTCGAAATTATGAATTTAATACTTACCTCACAGCTGTGTAAGTCTTTTTTTGCTGAGGTCATGTAATAAAATCGTATAAGTACTACAGACATTGTTTCCAACTTTGTTGTTTACACATTTGACGCAAAATGTCCTTACAAACTCGTACTTTTTGAAACCGGCAAATAAGCAGGAGTACGAATCATAACGTTAGAAAACCTCCCGTTTCCTTGACAACCAATGTAAATAATGAACACAGATGACCAGGAAGCTGCGTTCTTGAAATTACAATTTTGCTGTAAATCATTAAAAATGTAAATTTAGTTCTGTAGTTCAGTAATACTGAGGTAAAAATGAGGTGTTTTATCCATTTAGCCTCAAATGTAAAAAGCCCTGTAACCCCCCTTTCCCAGACAAGTT
This sequence comes from Xyrauchen texanus, assembly GCF_025860055.1. Taxonomy (NCBI): domain Eukaryota; kingdom Metazoa; phylum Chordata; class Actinopteri; order Cypriniformes; family Catostomidae; genus Xyrauchen; species Xyrauchen texanus. The sequence continues at coordinate 31,447,490 of NC_068314.1, read as the reverse complement.
GGGCAAAGATTGTTCAATGTACAAATTTATGGGTGAACCTGCAATCCACAGAGAGTACAGTAGCTGAAAAAGCCGTATTGGCATTTAACTTAAATTCCGAAGACGCCCAAGATGTGCCGGCTAATGTTGGATTTCACAGAGAATGCTACATGCTCTTCACCAACAAAGAACACATAAGAAGAGCACGTAAGAAGATAGAAAATGCAGCTAACAACAGTGAAGGTTTGTATCAAATGTATAATTTTTATATAAAACATTTCATTTATATACGTTTAACCCCTTACTAGTCAGCCCCAATTTTGGCAAGTGATGCATTCATGACATCCCCAAAATAAAAAGGTTGCTGCTCAGAAGTCATTCTGAATATACACATAACCAACATATATTTAGAAAGCCAACCCTTGAGAGTTTACATTTCAAGACTCAAAATTAACCAGACTGTTATTAATATTGAGATATATAAGCTCAAACATAGAAACAAAAAAAAAAATATTAAGAATATATTTATAAAATGTATAAAAATATTATGTGAATTTAGGATTGCAACTTATAACCACAACTAAAACATGGGGATTTTTTAAAGACAATCATCCCAGCACATCCTATTCAATATTCTATAATAAAATCAACTAATCGAATATTCGAAAATCGTGACTCATCCCTAATTAATATAGTATTTCAGTGCAAGTGGATGACATGACAAGTAGCAAAAGGCAGTGCAATATGTGTGTAAGTGGGGTCACATGTTCATAGCAAATTTAAAAATAAAAAAAAATAAACCAATGTAGCAGCATCATAGTGTAAACTACCAGTGTATTTGTGCAAGAGTCAATCAGCTGCCCTTAGGTTATTGGAGGGTGGGTGTGGAAGGAAGAGGCTCTCTATGATTCCCCTATAGAAAGTTAAGAGGATGGATTTGTGGGAGATGAGCCTTCCTCAACTGTGGGAGGAAGTGCAGAGGTTTTTGGACATTCTTGGCCAGGTTCTGTTGGTGGTGTCGATAGATCAAGATGGGTCGTCTGTGATGTGGATACTAAGCAACTCCGTGATCTTGACCTGCTCCATTCATGGTGCTGTTGATGTGATGATTGTCAACGATCACCTCTGTAGTCATTTGGGTGTGGAGAGATATGATGTTGTCCTGTCCGTGTCTGTGTGTTAGATAAACAACTGAATTACATTCAGATAAATAAACACAGAAAGCACACATTACTAGATAATTTTAAATCACATAAGCTACCATGCACAGAATTGTGTCATTGTATAAACTGTGACGATCAACCATAAATGGCTTATATAACTCCATGACTACCACTATAAAGTTGATTTGAAATAATTTCTTTGTTTTGCTTTGCACTCTTTTTAGCTGATAATTAGTCTAGCTTACTTGTAGCCTAGGTAGCTTGCTATAAACCAATCCAACCTTGACATACCTGTCAAATTATTTCCTACTGTCTTCCCGTTTAAATATTTACCCATAATTATCCCGTATTTGAATACTCTTTGCTTAGTTCATTGTGTATGTACCGAATGATTTGGATTAGCCTAAGCAACATACCGTTAGACCTAGCTTTACTGCTCCACTACCAACATTCTTTCGTGGCTACTGTTCTCATCAACGACAACACATATATTCACGACGAAGTATAGCTTGCAGTCTTAAATACAACGTATATGAAAAGCATTAAGATATAGGGGTGTATAATCATTGTAAAAACAAATCTTACCTTGACGTTGTCTTGCCGAGACACACCGGTCTCTCTTGGGTCTCTCTCCAGTTCAACGAATAACGTGATTGGCCAAATCAATTCAACAAGGTAACAACACAAGCGTTGATTGGATCTCACTCCGGCCAACGTTTGTGATCAGCTAGAGAAATTAAATCTATTTTTATACTTTAATGTGCAACAATTGGCGTTGGAAACAATCGGTAATCTTTTTGTGAATTATTCATACAGACAAATAAAAAAAATGAGCCAGACAGCTGCTGGGTAACTATCAAATCAAAAACTAAACGAGATAGACGGACTCGGCCCACCGCCTATATGCTTTCTTTCAACAGCTTCTAGTTATTTGTCTTGAGGTGCACTACTGCCACCAACTGGAGTGGAGTGGGTACTTTAACCACCTTCCGTTTCAACTGAAATGCTTGCATACAACATACTGAAATGCTTGCATACAACATACTGAAATGCTTGCATACAACATACTGAAATGCTTTTCAGTTGTGTGTGTGAGAGTGTAATCATTTTAGTTGTATGTATGAGAGCATTTCACTTGTGTGTGTGTGAGTGCGTTTCAGTTGCGTGTGTGTGAGCATTTCAGTTGTGTGTGTGTGAGAGCATTTCAGTTGTGTGTGTGTGTGAGCATTTCAGTTGTGTGTGTGAGAGCATTTCAGTTGTGTGTGAGCATTTCAGTTGTGTGTGTGAGAGCATTTCAGTTGTGTGTGTGAGAGCATTTCAGTTGTGTGTGTGAGAGCATTTCAGTTGTGTGTGTGTGAGCGTAATATTTTCAGTTGTATGTATGAGAGCGTTTCAGTTGTGTTTGTAAAAGCATTTCACTTGTATGTGTGTGAGCATTTCACTATAGTATGTGAATGAATTTGGTTTCATATGTGTATGTGAGAGGAAAAGTACATGTATGTGCATGGTAATTCTGAATAATGTCCCTAGGGGCACCTCATATTTAAGCTTAACAGCTTGAGCATGTACGAGATCAGGACTTCATGACATAAGAAGTCTGCTCTGGGCCAATCACAAAGTTCTGATGGAGATGACGTAATTGCTCCACACCTTATATCGCATAAACATTAGCCATTAGTTCTGATTCAAATATGTCATACCCCTCTATATATTCAAATGAAAGCCTACATTTCTGTCAGAGGACTTCACAATCTAATGGCATTTTGGTGTTGATGTGTGAATGGTTGCAAAATGAAAAGCAGTTGCCTGTGTGAAAAAAACCCCCAAATTTGATACATTTACCAGAAAAGGCAATCTGGCAATTTTACAGCAGTGTAACAGGTTTCACGTGTGAAAATGGCTATTGTCACGCATAGCTTAAACCAATTCACAGAGTAAAATTACATTTATCATATTAACTTTAAATTTACTCTAAAAGTTTTTTCACTCTTTTTCAGAGCACTTTCCGTATGTAGACCATACATGGCATGAAGCCTCGCTCAAACATAATCTGAAGGTTTCTCAGGACCTAAACCCACACAATATCCTTCTGTGTTCAATCAATGACAAAACAACAAGACTCCCTCCATGTGATGGCCCCACTCTCAGGCTGCCTTAAGCTTTTCTCCTTGCATACGTTTTTCAACCCTTCTCCCTTTTACCACAAGATTGTTTCGATTCATCAATGCCATCTGTGGCATAGCCGTGCTAATGATGCTCTGTAACTGCTGGGCAATGAATCTAAGTAAGAAAATACTTTTTTTGTACTGTCAGCATTCTCTGCACTCTGAATGTGGTCCAAGTTTTTGTGTGTCAGAAGGGAGATGGGCGGGCCTTGAGGACAGCAACTACTTAGGTTTTATTGTGTAAAGTGTGATTCTGTCTAACAAGCAATTTCGTACATTTGCATAGACACCGAAATGTAGACTACAATATCGACAGCATCTGAAATGTAAACCAGGACCATTTCTAGCTATAAGAGGTATAAGAGGGCGCTTAGGGCTGTTGTTTTGATTGTGTTTTATAATGAGGATGAATAGCCAAGTAAATATTTCCTTTTGAGCGTCAGTTATTTAGGCTGTCTTAGTCTTGATCTCAGGCCAGCAGTTACAATTATTCTTATTATTCTATTAATAATAATAATTATAATAATTCCTTACATTTATATAGCGCTTTTCTAGGCACTCAAAGCGCTTTATATATTATAGGGGGAATCTCCTCAACCACCACCAGTGTGCAGCATCCACCTGGATGATGCGACGGCAGCCATAGTGCACCAGAACGCCCACCACACACTAGCTATTGGCAGAGAGGAGATGGTAGAGTGATGTAGCCAATTCAGGGATGGAGATTATTAGGAGGCCATGATAGATAGGGGCCAATGGGGGAATTTGGCTAGGACACCGGGGTTACACCCCCTACTCTTTACGAGAAGTGCCCTGGGATTTTTAATGACCACAGAGGGTCAGGACCTCGGTTTAACGTCTCATCCGAAAGACTGATTTTAAGCATATCTTTTCCATTCCACTCCTCTTTGTGATAATTTATAATGCAGTGTGTTTTCTTGTTAACAGCCACTTCAAGAGAACAGCAAAGACTGTCATGAGTGTTCATAGAATGCAGAGGCAGTTTAGCATTGGCAAACAGCTGAAGAAAGGACAATTGTGGCTTTAGTTTTCCTCCAAATAAACTAGATCTGTACGACGAATCCCTCTTCTAGCTCACGATTGGCTTGAGGTTTATTTACCTGTGTAGCTAACCACCAGTAACATACTTTGCCATCATCAGATTGATTGGCTCAAGCCCTTCCCACTGCACAGATGTACAGTATGGCAGTAAGCCAGGTCAATATGTCAGAGGGAGAGATGTCTTAAGTGATGCGCTCAGTTGAATTAATGCCATACCTGTCAGTTGTACAGACAGGTATGGAATTAATAAGGAAGTCCTGGGCTCCATTGAGACACAATGATTGACAATGTGATGCCTCTATGTCTAACCAAGTTGACCTCTTACTCGCTTAGGAAAAATCCACCACTCTGTAGTGTGTGTGCTGCCGCCCAGGGTGAGCTGCCAGTGGCCAGCCTATTGTCAGCAGCAATTATCAGCAGTAACCATAACAACGGTCCCAATTAGTGCTAATTTGTGTGGATGTTTGGTTATAAATGTGAACTATGTGTGTTTAGGGAAAACATACTGTATGCTATTCTATACACATTAAAGGAATATTCTGGGTTTAATACAAGTTAAGCTCAATCATTTGTGGCAGAATGTTGATTAACACAAGTATTAATTTTGATTGAGACCCTTACAATGAAAGTGAATGGGGCCAATCCATAAATATTAAAATACTCACTGTTTCAAAATTATAGCCATAAGATGCAAACAATATGTGTGTTAACGTGATTTTAGAGTGAAGAAATTGCTTACTAACTTTTTCTGTGTAAAGTTATAACCAATTTTACAACTTCATTGCCATGACGATGTAATGTCAACAAACTCAAAAACAACTGTAAAAATGATGATTTAAATAACTTTACAGCTCAAATAATACAATGAGTTTTAAAAGAAGTATTAACGTAAGTACTTTTATAAAATTATAATCTTCAAATTTCTGCCTTTAAACCCTCCAAAAATTGGTCCCATCTACTTCCATTGTAAGTGCTTCACTGTAACCTACATTTTTGCTATTTTTAAAGAAAAGGAGGGATGAGTCAAAATATGGCTTTTTTTGTTTGGTAATAAACATTATGCCACAAATGCAGTCGATTGAGCTTAACTTCTAATGAACCTCGAATATCCCTTTAACTTAATTAATTTGGGTTGTTTTACCTCTATTAAATTTATACTGTAATAAATACACTGTTTGTCAAGGGAATATTAAATGAGTAAAAATTTGTTCTTTTTTTTATATAAACCACACTAACAGGACAAAATATGAGGACAGGAGGCGTTCTTGCATTCAAACACAGATGGACAGAGCACAACTCTGAATGCAAGGGTCTCAAGACATGTTTTTCTAAGTTTGAAACTATGTTTAACTTAACACATCGTCTTAAAAGCTGTGTTTTTGTGATGCAATGCAACGAAAGCGACACGCTCCAAAAACATTTTCACTCGATGATAAATTTAGCCATTGTGCACCCTCTCTGTGTTTATATCAGCGTCTCCCGTAGAATCTGTTTACATACGCAGACTCCCCAGAACATCAACAGGCGAATACTGTGACTGGAGCCCTTACAGCCATGGGCCCCTATGGTTTAAGCCGCGGTAAGCCTGTGCATTAATACGGCCATGTCTACAGCCACTTTTTGTATTGTTTTATCAATGCAATAGTCATAGTCCAAAATAATTAAATGCATTTGAATTATTTCAATCATTATATATATATATAAAATAATAATAATTATTATTTTTTATTATTATTATAATTTTTAGCTTTTCACACCAATTTCACATGCCCAGTTCCCACTACTTACTAGGTCCTTGTGGTGGTGCGGTTACTCACCTCAGTCCGAGTAGTTGAGGACAAGTCTCAGTTGCCACCTCTTCTGAGACTGTCAATCCGCGCATCTTATAACGTGGCTCGTTGTGCATGACACCGCAGAGACTCACAGCATGTGGAGGCTCATGCTATTCTCCGCAATTCACGCACAACTTACCACACGCCCCATTTAGAGCGAGAACCATTAATCGCGACCACAAGGAGGTTACCCCATGTGACTCTACCCTCCCTAGCAACCGGGCCAATTTGGTTGTTTAGGAGACCTGGCTGGAGTCACTCAGCACACCCTGGATTCGAACTCGCACTCGGGGGTGGTAGTCAGCGTCATTTACAGGCCTAATTTATACATAATTATTTATCTCAGACATATGCTTTAGTGAATCCTTGTAGTGTGACACTTTTCTTACTATGTACACAAAAATGTAGATTAATTCTTTGTTTAAAAGAGTGGTGCAGGCCTCATTAAACTAGCTTTAAAAATAAATAAATAAATAAAATATTGAGTTTTTGTATGTTCTTCAGCAGGGCTATTTTTGTCAGCGATACTCCACAACTGGTCTCTCCTCATTATTTTCGTAACCTTTGGCCACTTGCTGATAAATGGATTATACCTTGTATGGAGGAGGCCAGGGCTGTGCTTGCACAGGTTCATTTGACCACACTAGCTTATTTTATTCTGTATTATTCCACTTTAGTTGATACTGTGGACCCCAAAAAGTAAAAAAGTATTTGGACACTTAAGCCACACTTAAAAATGTATGAATATCATTGCATTAGACAACACATACTAAACAGAGTTGCGTTATTAAGAATGATAGCACAAGCACACTATTTCATAAAAAGGCATTTTATAGGGTTACATTGTAAAAAGAATGGTCTTATATTTGGTCATTTTCTGGTATATAGTTAATATGATGAACTACACCTGTGGTTACTTTGCTATGACACCTGTGTGAACTTTAGAGAATTGATATTAGACATCCATTAAGAATCACCTTGACACCAGTTTAAAATTGAAGTTAGTGTGGCTGAAGTGACCAAATAGTTTTTGGGGCCGCTGAATGTCACTTATTTTTGACAGTCTGCCTATTTGTCTGCCTTTTTTTCTTAGTAATGTCATTGGAAAAAGGCAGACATTTTCTTATTACCCTAATGGTTCTGTATTCAAATGGAATTGCAGCTGTGGTAAGCTCTCTTGATATTCAGAAATGCCTGGAGCGTTTGGAAGTTGAATGATATGACTCTCTAAATTGTCCAAAGGCAACATACTGTACGGATGGCAGTGGAGTGGTCTAAAAAGGACAAATGGCCTTTATTAAACAGATATTCAAAAACTTTGTCTTTGTAATAGAAATATTCCAAATACGAACTATCCGTCAGCAAGATTGGGTGCACAGTGTCTCCAATAGCTCCAAGTTTGCGAGAATTAGTCAGTCCTGAAAGTTTCGTGTTATTAAAGTTGATTCTGAGCAAGGCTCTTAAACATAAAGGATTAAATACATTTCTAGGAACATCTTTCACATCTACCAAAGTATGTGATGAAATTCCAATGCCCACATTCAAAGAAAAAAGCACAAAGAAATGGCATGACTATTTATTTGCCAGCCTCCCATTACCAGAACTTATGAGTGTTATTGCAACGTCCTGCTATAATCATTTTCAGTTTTTCTTCACAAATTACCGAGAGGGGTTTGACAGCTTCTATGTCCAGGAACCTGTTCATGAATAGGAGTAATTTTCCACAGCAAGGCTGACTGAGTACACTGAGTAGTCCATCCTGACCACAGTCACATAAAGAAGCTCATTCAATACAGAGATCATTCTAGACTGAACATTAGGCTCGGTGTCACTAAACCTCATAAAGACCTGTTGCCTGGCATGTCTTTGGAGGGCGGGATTTGGTGAGAGGGTGTGGTCTAATTCAGGGCGGTCTAATTTAGCATCTGGCAGAAGTAAGCACGATGTAAGCAAGAAGTCTGAATTCACTTACAGCACTTTTAAGCAGCTATGGTTATGATTTTTCATTCTCTCCGTTTATTTAACAGCCTATATGCAGTAAAACCCTATGAACAATGTGCTTCAATTTATCCACAGCTGCATCACATTTTGGGCAATTACTCATGCTCAAATACCTGTATGATTCAGTTTTGCAGCTTAAATAAATAGCATTTTCAGCATTTCAATAAACTATATTCAGGGTTAAAGCAAATAATTGTGTATTATAGTTCATCGGGCTTTGTCATCACATTAGTAACCCAACAGATTTGTGAAGAGCCCTTTAATAAATGGGACATTTTAGTCTACAGCAAAAAATTCCTTGAAACAAAAGAATTTGCATAAAAGCGTTTTAACTTTGTCATCACCACCTCTGACCTATCCCTTAAAATAAGAAAATGACACAACAGAATAATTATAGTCTTTTTACCACTCTTTGTTAAAGGGTTCCTGCACCTTTTTGACCTATGGATTTCCATAACTTATCATGTCGCTTGTGATTACTGGAGGTTTTTAAAAATTATTTTATAGGGATTGAACTCACAAACAGCAATAAGTAGGCTATAAATAGAGTATAACTAGTCAAATGCATTTTAAATATAGACATTTTCATGATGTTTGTTTATATTATCAATTTTAATAACTTAAAATATATATATATATATATTTGCTATATACATATATATAAAAAATAGAGATTGCACTCACAAACAGCAGTTTCTAGTTGAATATTTGAGCATACCTAATGCACTGAAGTAGTAAACATTATATTATTATAATTATATTATATTATAATATACAGTATTATATAAATGTATAAACAAATTTATAAACATAAATTATTTTATATTAATTAAATTATAATTTATGATATATGCCATATCATTTTACCATGCTTTTGTTTGATTAAATTAATATCCCTGTCTTTTTAAGGTTTTTGTCATTTTCATGACTTTTCAAGGCATTCATAATTACTGATGATTTTTGAAAATAATTTTATAGAGATGGTACAAACAAACAGCAATTTCTAGCCAAATATTTGAGCTTAAACCTACTAGAAGAAATACATTATAATTATTATTATATTATATTAATTTAAAAACATATTATTTATAATAATATTAATTATTTTATAGTTAATAGATATGCCATATTTAAATACATTATCACTTTACCATGACTTTTAAATATTTAATTATTTTTCATGACTTAACTGATGATTTAAAAAAAAACATTGTTTATAGATACTGCACTCACAAATAGCAATTTCTTTTTTTTATATATATATATATATATATATATATATATATATATATATATATATATATATATATATATATATATATATATATATATGTGAGCATACCTAATATAATGGATTTTTTATATATAGTTTATCATTTCTAAACATTATATTATATAAATATGAATGACATTATAGTGTATTAAATACACAATATCACTTTACCATGACTTTGATTCAATTAATTTCCTTTTGCAGGCCTGGAAATCACAATTTTAAAATGTCCTGATGTTTCCTGGTTTTTGCTGGAAACGCTGTAGCTATAAAAATGACATTGTTGGATGGAGACCACATTGGATGGTAGATAGGGAAGAAAAACATGGATTTTGCAGTGTAACAAGTCTGTGAAAAGTGAAAGTCACATTAGGAGCTGTGTAAGCGTAAGCAGGTAACAATGGCACATACAACGATAGAGTGGAAAAGGGCATTTGAAGAGACTTCAATTAGCGGCATCAGCTCAGGTGTGCAGCCAGCCATGAATCTGTGGCCCAAAAGGGAGAGAGAGAAAGAGAGTAGGAACAGGCAGTGTTAGAAGCAATGGAGGAAGGACAAACTCTGTCTGACATAATGATGTGGAAAATAACACTCCTGTCAAAGCTGGTGGTAATTGACACACAATCCACACAGCTCCTCACAGAAGTGACATAGCGACACATTCCATGTCAGCATCAGGTGATGCAAGGTCTATGATATGACAAAGGAGCCAGTTTCCAGTGTCGTTTATTTATGGTGCTTCTGATACAGTCTGTTGACAGATCAGAACACTGCCCTTGCCCTGTACTCGAAGGTATACATTCTCATAGCAGCAGAATACTCTTGTCAGTTCTGTTTAGAAGTGCTATGGTTGCACAATGATGTAACCTCATATTTTGAAATAGGGGGTAACATTTGCATCTTCATTTTGTTCCAAACTGATATGAATTACTTCATGAAACACAAAAGGAGACATTAAGTCATACAGGTTGGAGCAACTTTTTCCAGACATCCTGGTTCAGGAAGAATTTTCCCCACAAATTGATTTATCCATAAGGATTTTATAAAGTACTTCATAAAAGAGTCCTAAGCCATGAACCAAACCAACGAGCTCCGAGGTGAATCACAACACTACAAACTTTGATTTAATGTAAAATAGTATTTTAATAGTATTAGTATTTTATCTTAACGTCTGTAATGAGGAAATAAACTACAACCCAGCTTTCAAATCCAATCAAATAAAAAGTATGGCAAAATATAAAACTAGAATGATTTTAAATATAAAACCAATAAATGTAAAGTATATTTCTAAATATTTAAATGTATAAAAATATATAAAGTAGTTTTAGAGTGTAGGGTGACTCGATTACGAAGAGTAATTTCTTTTGTCATGGTTTGTTTTTCTGCGATTCACTTACTGGTGGATTTTCCCCCTCGGGATCATGGGTAGTGTAGTTCTTCATCAAGGAAACCACTATTAAACAGGATAAAATAAAAAAGCAGTTACAATAACGTGGACTGATGGCTTCAGCTGAAGCATATACCATTGATAAACAACCTCAGAGCTCTATGTAGTGTTATGGAAGTTATAGTGTTATGGAAGTTACCATCTTTGATAAATATGTTAGTCAAGGTCAATGTAAATGCTGCGTAGTTCTAGCGGGAAGACTAGCAGCTGTACATCATCGCACCATTAGCTGGTAATTCCCAGCTAATCAGATGTAAGCCGTGTAATCATGTAATCACATTATAAGTCTGCTCACATGTCACATTGCTGTTTCAGTGCGCAACCTCCACCACCCCACCAACACCTGTTGAGTCCTGTCCAGCACGGGGGTAGGCTCCTCACCCCTGCCTCCTATCTCCGGCAGGATATGACGGTTCAGAGTACAACTTCTTCGGACCGCCAGACGCCAAAGAGAGAGACATTACTTTTCCATTTTATATTCATCAAATAAATGTCATCTTAAATTTCACTCAAGTCTGCGAGTCTTCTTGATAGAACTATGGTTGCATGTGTTGTTCATTGCTATCACAAGGACAGAAAAGAGGCTTGATTTCAGTTGCTTGTTCATACAGTGCTCCAGTAGCTGAACGGGAGTGTAACACCTGTTAGTAAACGTACATACATAACCTATAAGATCCTCACATCTTCACAATGTGGAGGCAGATGATCAATGGTGGTTGTAAATCTCAGTGCACTCTTGTCCTCATCAAATGCACATTGTTAGCTTGGTCTTTTCTTTCAGCTTAGAGAAAATCACGATTCAGTGTGTTGTTCTTTGGATTGTACATGAAATTGCTACTTGTCACTTTCAATGCACATTGATTACAATTATGGCGTGGGCCACAGATAGTGGGTGATTATTTGTCTTTAAAGGCATTCAATGGATGTGGCGCTTTTGTGTCACTGTTGCAGAGCTAATTACAGATGAGCTGTAATAACTGTGAGATACATGCTGGGTGACTCACGAGCCAGAGTCGCTCCTCGCCCAACTCTTCTCGTGGGAGGCCTGCACTTCACTGCCTTTGGCCACAAAATGTCAAACCGCTCCATTAGCTCAAACCTGACGAATTAGCCCAACTTGAAGAAGCATAAAGTTAATCATGAAATCTTTTGTCCGTGCTCTGATGAAGTGCGTGGGAAGCTTTAGTTTGAGAAGGCATCTTTTACTGAACATCTTGTTCTCTTGCAGATCCAACGGTCCACCGCAGGCAGAAGTCAGTGATGTCTGAACTCGGTTTCCAGACTGGAATGTCGAGGTTGATGGACTTTGGAACTCCAGATTCTTCACTTGACAAAGGTAAGATCTTCCAAAAATACAGTGGGGTTCAAAAGTCTGACTCTACATTGGAAATGTAGATTGCAAAATCTCATTTAAACCTGGAGATAAGTCTTAGGATTTTGGATAATTTGAAACAAAGATATTTTATGGTATAAAATTAATAATAAATATGTAAGATTCTGCACTATTCATACAGTAGGTCACTAATTGAAGCAAATTTGTGACAGTGACCATGTTAAGGTCAGATTTCCTTGCTTCCATTGAAGCACGCAAGATGCTCTATTGAACATTCTGAAATTGTGTTGGATAACATGATCATCAGCTTTTGAACAAACTTGTGGGGTTCATGCATGCTTTCATTAATACGAAAGGGTGACACACCAAACCAAATGCCAAGAAATTCTGAAATTCATGTTAATATTTCAATTTAAATGTCACTTTTATTGTTGTGTTGATAGAATTACATTGTAATCAGAAAAATCCAATACATTTTTTGACTCCACTGTACATGCAAAGCACAATTTTGAAATGCTCAGAAGTCTATAACATTTTTCACAGGCTCTAAACATCTGGAGCTTGGGTAATTCATCACAACACTCAATGAAGCAGCTCACAAATAAAACCAAAACCATTGTCCTGTGCATGTTTTTTTTTTTTTTTTTTTTGTGTGTGTTTGTGAGAAGCAAAAAAAAAGTGTATGCAGCTAAAGAAATGCACTTTCTCAAATTGCGGGAGAGTAATCTTCCAAGAAAACAAAAAAAGCTTTGTCTGATTCACATAATGTCAGCCACTGTGGGGATGCATCATTATGAAGTGTATTGATCAAACTGGGAATTGAAGAGAATCTATAAGTCTTATTCTAGGCATCCCATTTTCCACACATAATATGCCTATTACTCTCTATTGCTTTTCCTCTGGAGTGCTGTCCCCCTAAATCATAATCTTCATGTCTTTATCAAAGCCAACACAACAAAAAAGCCAAACTACCCTCTTAGGACAATAGAGGCTCTTTCTTCATTTTGTCCTGTACCAGGAATAATATTCGACTTCACTTAGCCTGATGGTGCGCTGGAAGGATTTTGTATGCTAATGTATTGATGGAACGCGCAGCATGTGTTTTTGTGTGCTTTACTACGATACACACTAAAACATATTTTAATTTGCAATAAATTCTGTTCTGTATTGTTCAGATCAGATTCTATTCTCCTCATTTCTGTTTTTTTTTTTTTATCAGTTTACAATGTATTCTGTTCTGTACCATTTGGTTCAGATTATTTTCTGTTCTGCTCTGAACTGTTCTGATTAGATTCTATTCCGTTCAGTACTGTTCAGTCAAGTTCAGTTCATATTCTGTTCTGTTTTGTTCAGTTCAGATTCTATTCTGTTCAGTACTGTTCAGTCTAGTTCAGTTCATATTCTGTTCTGTTTTGTTCAGATTCTATTCTGTTCAGTACTGTTCAGTCTAGTTCAGTTCATATTCTGTTCTGTTTTGTTCAGTTCAGATTCTATTCTGTTCAGTACTGTTCAGTCTAGTTCAGTTCATATTCTGTTCTGTTTTGTTCAGTTCAGATTCTATTCTGTTCAGTACTGTTCAGTCTAGTTCAGTTCATATTCTGTTCTGTTTTGTTCAGTTCAGATTCTATTCTGTTCAGTACTGTTCAGTCTAGTTCAGTTCATATTCTGTTCTGTTTTGTTCAGTTCAGATTCTATTCCGTTCAGTACTGTTCAGTCTAGTTCAGTTCATATTCTGTTCTGTTTTGTTCAGTTCAGATTCTATTCTGTTCAGTACTGTTCAGTCTAGTTCAGTTCATATTCTGTTCTGTTTTGTTCAGTTCAGATTTTATTCTGTTCTGTACTTTTCAGTTCAGATTCTGTTCTGTTTGTTCCGTTCAGATTCTGTACTGTTTGTTCAAAATCGTTTTTTTTTTTTCTTCAGTTCAAGTTCTGTTCAGTCCAGTTCAGTTCAGTTCATATTCTGTTGTATTCTGTCTTGTTTGGTTCAATTCAGATTATATTCTGTTCAGTACTGTTCAGTTCAGTTTGTAGTCTGTTTTGTTTGTTCTGTTTAGATTTTATTCTGTTCTGTACTGTTCAGTTCAGTTCAGATTCTATTTTATTTTGTTCTGTACTGTTCAGTTCAGATTCTGTTCTGTTTGTTCAAAATCGTTTGTTTTTTCAGTTCATATTCTCTTCTGCTTTGTTCCGTTCAGATTCTGTACTGTTTGTTCAAAATCGTTTTTTTTTTCTTCAGTTCAAGTTCTGTTCAGTCCAGTTCAGTTCAGTTCAGTTCATATTTTGTTGTATTCTGTCTTGTTTGGTTCAATTCAGATTATATTCTGTTCAGTACTGTTCAGTTCAGTTTGTAGTCTGTTTTGTTTGTCCTGTTTAGATTCTATTTTGCTGTGTTCTGCTTTGCTCAGTTCAGGTTTTATTCAGTTTTTTGTTTGTTAGTTTTTTGTTTTTTTTCAGTTTAAGTTCTGTTCTGTACTTTTCAGTCCAGTTCATTTCATATTCTGTTATATTTGTTCTGTTCAGATTCTATTCTGTTTTGTACTATTCAACACAGATTCTGTTCTGTACTATTTGTTCAGGTTCTATTCTGTACTTTGTTTTATTTTATTAGGTTCTATTGTTCAGTTCATTTTCTGTCCTGTTCTGTTCAGTTCATATCGTGTTATATTCTGTTCAGTTTAGTTCATATTGTATTTTGTTCTTTTGTTTCAGTTCTGTTTTGATTCAGTTTGATTCTGTTCTGTTTGGAATCTATTCTGTTCTTTTCTCTTCTCCTTGTGACCTTTTGATTCTATACTCTTTTTTTCTTTTCTCTTGTGTTGTTCATTTCACCCTGTGAGAAAAGCATTATTGTGGTTATGGTGGCTGTCAGTAATTCATTACTCCCAGCCGAGCCTTAAATTGCTTTGAAAGATAAAGCTCGGTGTGCCAGGCAACTGTATCTATGCACTTCTGAGCCTCAGAAATAAAAAAAGCAGGCTGCTGTATTAGAAGTGCTCTAATGTACAAGTCATTTCTTTCAGTCGTGGGCGCCCATACAAGTTTATTGATGTGCAACACTCCAATAACATCTTTGAACATTTCACTAGTTTTAATTTTGTTGTTGGTATTTGTATTTGTATTGCTGTGTTTTGGTTCAGTTTAGTTTTTAAATTGTTCCTAAATATCTGGTTTGTATTTTTGAAAGTAGCTATTTTTTTGTCTTGTCTTATTGCTGTTTATTTTATAGTCTTTTATTTCGTTTGAGAATAATTTTAGTTTTCATCCCTTATAACATAGTACCAAAAAAGTAATCTGCCAATGACTACACATAGTACACTCAAAGTTCCCTAAACATTGCATACAAAACTGAACATGTTATTTGTTTGTATAGAGTGCAACAGTGCCCGCCACCTTTTTTATGTTTCATTTAGCGCACTTTTCCTATTTGTTTGTTCCATAGAGTTTCATAAAGTACTTCATAAAAGAGTTCTAAGCCATAAATCAAACCAACCAGCTTTGAGGTGAATCACAACAATACAAACTTTCATTTGAAGCATAAAAGTACTTGAAAGTCGGACAAAAAGACAAATGTACTTAACATCTTTAATGAGGGAATGACCAACAGTCCCATGAAGCATTCTGAATTAAGTTTTTAAACCATAAAAACAATGTAAAATATAAAACTATTAATTTAAATTTGTTACTTATAATATAGAATCAATATACTTAAATTATAATGCTAAATATTTGGAAATATGCAAATATATATATGTAGTTTGAGAGTGTAGGTTGGAAATCCACTATTAAACACAATTTAAAAGTTGAAATAAAATGGACAGATGGTTTTAGCAGTAGCATATACCATAGAAAAACAACCTCAAGGTAAGTCTATCTTTAAAGGTTTCTAAGTTATCGTTAAAAATCCATTCGCCTATCTTTAAAGGAATATGAATTTTACTGTTGCACCAGACTATAGCTTCAGTTTAGTTAACTGCAAACACCTGTTTTTATTTCTAATGAAATTAACAAAATTCATTTAGACATTGCTATGACCCTGAGAGCTCTTGAGTCCTCCTGCCTGGCTGTATTTGAGACAGCCACTCAGCTGGAGGTTAAGGGTGGTGCGCTGTGACTGAGAGTGGGGCCCTATCTGCTGGTGGCTCCATTAGCTCTATGAGACAGCAAACTCTCATTCAGCTCTTTATCGGACAATACGTCCCACAGATCCATACACTAAGCCTACAGCAAGAAATTATGGAGCATGGAAGAAGAAAGATTGTGGAGCCGGTGTGGCCTGGAGTGAATATATTTGAAGTCCAAGGGAGAACAAGTTTTGGGGCTTTATAGGGGCTGATGTCACATGACCGTTAAAGGAATAGTGTCTGATTCCATCATCATTTACTCACCCTCATGTTGCTTCAATCCCATATGACTTTCATTCTTCTGTGGAACACAAAAGCAGCATAAAAGTAGTTTATTTGACTTATATATGAGTGTTTCTTCAACTCCGGTCACTTTTAACAGTGTAGACTTTTAAAAGTAAAGTCCCATTTAAAATATGTCACACACTTGTAATTATTTTTTTTTTCTCCATATAATTATTTGTTTACAAAAAAATGTGTCATTTTTGTAATATTTTTCTGAAAGTCATGAAAATTCCCAGCACATCACAAATTCTGTATTGTGTTCAATAGAAAAGTGATGATGAGACTAATTTCATAGCTTATATGTAATTGTATCCTAAATACAAACAATGAATATTTTCACACTGCATAATTTGGAAAATTTCTGCTTGATTGGAAATGACGCACAATAAAAGATTCTGCTCACAAGTGATATTATCTCTGTTTTTCTTTTTTATAATGGGATTTCTTAGTTTAACTATGAGTGTCTGAGTCTGGAACATGGCGAAAACAGTCAAATCTATACATAAAAGGCATTTGAAAAGTACCAAAAACAAATTATGAAGGTTTCCAATTCAGTTTTAATGAGACCTTGATATAACAAAAAGAAAGAAGTTTAAATCAATCATCCCCAGGGACATGACTGAAACACCCGTACGCTATATTCCAAGTCTTCTGAGGCCATACGATAGCTCTGCATGAAAAGCAGACACCATATTTGAAGATACACAAACACAAATGAAGCTACAGGGATGATTGCGAGTCAATAGTGGTTTACATTTCAGTCTGTTTCTTACACAAAGCCATCAGGATGTATTAGGAAGACTTGGAATGTAGCATACAAGTTATAAAGAACTACTTTTATGGTACGTTTTGTTCTTTCATGGAGCTCGACAGCCACATTCCTCATTCACTTTCATTGTATGGAAAAGGCAGTGTGAATATGCTCTGCTAAACATCTCCTTTTGTGTTCCATGCAAGAAAGAAAGTCACATGGTTTGGAATGATATGAGAGTAAATGTAGAGTTAATGATTGCTTGTCATTTTCTGGCTGAACTATCCGTTTAAGTCAGTCACTATTGTGTCATGTTTTCACCATTAGATAGAGCTATAGAGCCACTGAAGTCTCACATTTACCTGTGTTCTCACCTGATCAGAAACGTTTTGTTCCCTCCCTCCTTTCCAAAGTATGCGCCTGTATAAACAAGGCTGGGAAAAGCTGTGTGAGATCCCTTTTGATCTCTTTGCCCCCTGTATGCGTGTAAAAGAGAGAGAGAACAGGTAGAAAGGGTGAAGGGGGGGGGGGTGGAACATGTGAGGAAATGCCCAATAGGAACTCTCAGAACAGGTACACACTCTCGGAACAAGTGGCAGGCGGCTCAAACTTGTTTACACTCACCTCCCTAGTAACCTGCAAGGGAGGAGTAGGAGCACTGCAAAAGGAGAGAACCGAATATCAGTGGAAGTGTGTGTGTAGTTGGTTTGCTTGCTATGAGGAGAGACACCGGCACTGACAGTGGAGCCCACTGGAGCCGGAACTGTTGGGGACATGAGATCTGAGAGAGAGGAGGCCAGACCATGTGAGTGTTTATGTTCAAGAGGGTAGGAGAGTCAGGTACTACATACATACCAAATCAGTGAATCATGTAACCACCTGACCTGCCCATGTTAATCTCTTCATAGTGCTGTGCATGTTGGACATGTCATGTGTGTTAGCATGTGTTGGAACGCATGATAAATTGGGTGACCTATATCGCATACTACCAGTTTAACCTTTGGTAATTTCCTGGATTGGTTTTTAGACGATTGGATGAGTCAAGTGAATGGGAAGCATGGGAGTTTCCAAATTCGATGTCTTTAACTTGTCGTTAATTTTAAGTCATCTTGAGCAAGACTATGATTTGCCGTGTATGACGTCTAGCCTGTGCCCAGTTATCAGCTCTGATTATGTTAATTATTCATATGTTGTTTGTGAGAGCATACAAGGTCATAAAGCCGACATGACAGCGTCTGTTTATGTGGCAGATATTAGAGATTTGATCGGATATTTGTGCATCCCTTAATCTGGCACATAATCTGTCACAACAGTCTGCCTCAAATGTCTAAAAATGATCAGAGGGATCAAGGGAAATCTCAGAGGTTGCGCTTTAAGAGTTCATGAGACTTAAAGGAGAATTATGGGTTCAATTCAAGTTATGCATTTGTGGCATAATGTTGATCACCACAGAAATGTATTTCATCGTGCCCCTCCTTTTCTAAAAAAAAAAACAAAAAAACAAAATTTAAATCTGGGTTACAGTGAGACACTTGCAATGGAAGTCATTGGGACCAATTCATAAATGTTAAAATACTCACTGTTACAAAATTATAGCCACAGGACGTCCGTGTTATCGTGATTTTAGAAAATGTTCTGTGTCAAGTTACCTGAAATCCTGGTAATTTAGTAGTCGATGATTAAAACTTTACAGCTCAAATAATACCCAAGTTTTAACAGAAGAAATAAAACAAGCTTAACATTTCTGCCTTTAAACCCTCCAAAAACTTACCTCACTGTAACCTTGATTATTATCATTTTTTTTAAAGAAAAGGAGGCAGACTTTGGTATCTTGGCAACATTGCTGAGATCTCTTCAGAAACTCTAGAAGAGACATGTTTTTCTTTGAAAGGCAAGAGACTGAATGCTGTCTAGGAGAAATAATTGAAATATAAAAGACATCTCATTTGTGGGTTTTTTATTTTTTACTTTTGTGGGATGTTTGTATGAACTACATTTGGTGATTTTTGTTGTCAGTGGCTTTAACCAAGCTTGTTGCAATCTCTCGGATCAGTCCGTTTGGCTTGGGACATTTGAAATTCTTTAGAGTCCATTGGTTTAACCATGATTAAACAACAATTCTGATAAAACCATTATAACTGATTCGGAGTCAGCCCCTTTGTTTGAAGTCTGCTGTGTCTCTTAATAATCCCCGTGTCTTCTCCACGCCCCACTAAATCAACACTGTGAGATTGATCTTTACACTCCTTATTCAAAATCTAGCAACAGTCTGAGCTGGTACTAATGGATCATATTTAGGCACTCCATACAGTTGCCATAGGCAAAATCAGAAGAATGTGAATCAAGCTTAGTTTACTTAATGCTACACATTTTCGTACTACACGTTTGGTTGTTATCCAAGTCAATAAGATGTGAGCTGTCTCATGAAGTCTGTATTGGTCAGGACACACAGAAAGCTGTGTACGCCCACTCAGCTGTGTGCTTTTGAATGCTTGGTTTATTATGAACATACTTCCTGTAAGCCACTGTACATTTCTGTATTGTAGAACAGCCTCAGATCTAAGTGTTTGATCTTGACTGTATGAAAATGCAGCTTGTGCCTTAAGGTTTGGGATTACTGTTTTTGACTTTATATGATTGAATGTTGTTATTATGTTCTTTTAACCCTGCCCAAGGGCAGTACCACCGTTGCTCTTTGACATCAATGGAAAACATTAGACGAGTGCATTGATGCTGGTTTGTTGTTAAGGATGGTTTCTCATGCTGGAATACACAATTGTTGTGCTTGAGTATGCTTAATGTATTTATTGGTAATCCTCCTATGAATGAATGCTGATAGTGCTGTTTATTTTCAAGTGTTGTCTGCATTGTTTTAGCATCCAATTCACTAAAGGAATTATGCAAATCAGATAATGGTGCAAACATGCCCAAAATATATGTGCTGAATGCAGTTTGTATAGCACAATTCCCCAGCTTGCACCACTGAGATGGAAGTACCTAAATATGCTCCTTTAAATGCTGAAAGTGTGCTCAATTACATGGCGCATCTGAGTATACAGGTGAAACTCGAAAAATTAGAATATCGTGCAAAAGTTCATTAATTTCAGTAATTCAACTTAATAGGTGAAACTAATATATTATATAGACTCATTACAAGCAAAGTAAACTATTTCAAGCTTTTATTTGATATAATTTTGATGATTATGGCTTACAGCTTATGAAAACCCCAAATTCAGAATCTCAGAAAATTAGAATATTACATGAAATCAATAAAAAAAAGGATTTTAAATACAGAAATGTCGGCCCTCTGAAAAGTATAATCATGCATATGTACTCAGTACTTGGTTTGGGCCCCTTTTGCATTAATTACTGCCTCAATGCGGCGTGGCATGGATGCTATCAGCCTGCGGCACTGCTAAGGTGTTATGGAAGACCAAGATGCTTCAATAGCGGCCTTCAGCTCTTCTGCATTGTTTTGTCTCATGTCTCTCATCTTTCTCTTGGCAATGCCCCATAGATTCTCTATGGGGTTCAGGTCAGGCGAGTTTGCTGGCCAATCAAGCACAGTAATACCATGGTCATTGAACCAGGTTTTGGTACTTTTGGCAGTGTGGGCATGTGCCAAGTCCTGCTGGAAAATGAAGTCAGCATCTCCATAAAGCTTGTCTGCTGAAGGAAGCATGAAGTGCTCTAAAATGTCCCGGTAGATGGCTGCGTTGACTCTGGACTTAATAAAGCACAGTGGACCAACACCAGCCGATGACATGGCTCCCCAAACCAACACAGACTGTGGAAACTTCACACTGGACTTCAAGCATCTTGGATTGTGTGCCTCTCCATTCTTCCTTCAGACTCTGGGACCTTGGTTTCCAAATTAGATGCAAAATTTGCTCTCATCAGAAAAGAGGACTTTGGACCACTGAGCAACAGACCAGTTCTTTTTTTCTTTAGCCCAGGTAAGACGTTTGACATTTGAAGCCCATGTCCAGGACCCGTCTGTGTGTGGTGGCTCTTGATGCAGTAACTGCAGCCTCAGTCCACTCCTTGTGAAGCTCCCCCACACATTTGAATGGCCTTTTCCTGACAATCCTCTCCAGACTACGGTCATCCCTGCTGCTTGTGCACCTTTTTCTTCCACACTTTTCCCTTCCACTTAACTTTATATTAATGTGCTTTGATACAGCACTTTGAGAACATCCAACTTCTTTTGCAATTACCTTTTGAGGCTTTCCCTCCTTGTGGAGGGTGTCAATGATGGTTTTCTGCACAACTGTCAGGTCAGCAGTCTTCCCCATGATTGTGAATTCAACTGAACCAGACTGAGAGATCATTTAAAGGCTCAGGAACCCTTTGCAGGTGTTTAGCTGATTAGAGTGACACTTTGAGCCTACAATACTGAACCTTTTCACAATATTCTAATTTTCTGAGATTCTGAATTTGGGGTTTTCATAAGCTGTAAGCCATAATCATCAAAATTATATCAAATAAAGGCTTGAAATATCTTACTTTGCTTGTAATGAGTCTATATAATATATTTGTTTCACCTTTTAAGTTGAATTACTGAAATTAATGAACTTTTGCACGATATTCAAATTTTTCGAGTTTCACCTGTATGCTCAGTTATATCATTCTTCAATATCATTTCATTATCATATCATGAAACCATATACACTTATCTCTTTCAAATAACTTCATTTAAAAATGGCACAGCACTATTTTAGCACATTTTGAACCTGCTTAAACTGGACTGTGGGTGGTTCAAGAATAAGACCCCGGGTTTTGCAGGTTTGTGAATTCGCCACTGTGTTTGCATGTTTACTAATTTGTGCAAATTTTTGTTTATCTTGATTTGTGTACAAGTGAGTGAACTTGTTTTAGCGCCTCTAGTATTTATTTAATCAGGAAACTGCTGCATAACAAAGTAATTTTAAAGTAAAGTAATAATTTTGCAAAATGTAAAGTAACTTTTAAGTGGACACACATCTGCACTTGCTATTGTGTACAGTGCATTCAGAAAGTATTCAGACCCTTCTTTTTTTTTTTTTCTTCACATTTTGTTATGTTGCTGCCTTATGATAAAATGCTTTTAATTACTATTTTTTTTACATCAATCTACACTCCATACCTTATAATGACAAAGCAAAAACCTGATATTTTATAACTTTGCAAATGTATTCAAAAGAAAATACTGAAATAGCACATTGACATAAGTATTCAGACTCTTAGCTCAGTATTTGGTTGAAGCACCTTTGGCAGCGATTACAGCCTCAAGTCTTTTTGGGTATGATGCGACAAGCTTTGCACACCTGGATTTGGGTGGGTCTTCTCTGCAGATCCTCTCAAGCTCTGTCAGGTTGGATGGGAACCATCGGTGGACAGCCATATTCAGGTCTCTCCAGAGATGTACGATTGGGTTCAAGTCCGGGCTCTGGCTGGGCCACTCAAGGACATTCACAGTGTTGTCCCTAAGCCACGCTTGTGTTGTATTGGCTGTGTGCTTAGGGTCATTTTCCTGCTGAAAGGTGAATCTTCAGCCCAGTCTGAGGTCCTGAGCACTCTAGACTAGGTTTTCATTAATGAGATGTCTGTATTTGCTGCATTCAGCTTCAGCCCTGGCCAGTCCCCAGTCCCTGCTGCTGAAAAACACTCCCACAGCATGATGCTACCACCACCATGCTTCACTGTTGGGATGGTATTGCACAGGCGATGAGCGGTGCCTGGTTTTCTATAGACACGATCAGAGGCGCAACTACCCAGTGTTAGAGGGGTATGCAGCAACAATTTTGGCGCCCACCCCACACCCCACAATAAGTTTGCCGGACATCATCATGTATGGGCTTCAAATAATAAAGGTTTATTTGAAAGTATATCAGACAGCCACTGTAGGCCTACGGTATATATGTACATACATATATATATATTATTAACAATGTTAACAAATAATAAAAAGTTACAAACAGAATAAAAAGTTAGAACTAGTCAATCACCGATTCTCGATGCACAATCCAAGTAACAATGTTGCTACCAAACATTCAAAAGCGCTCTTTAGTTTCTACTAAATTGTAACATGGCGTTCCTTTTCACTTGCCCATTTATCTAGTATTGCATCGATATATATATATATATATATATATATATATATATATACACACACACACACACACACACATAGCACAGATTTTTAAAGAGAGAGAGAGAGAGATGTGACCTTACCATGGGGTTTAACCAAAATCTAAATGTAAATATCAGCAACATTATTTTGCATTAAGTTAGCAAACACTTGCCAGTCTGTTAACATTAATATTTGCAAGCCTCCAAGTTTGCTAGCAAATCTATGCATGATTCCATGGTAAACCAGAGATATTGCATTAGTTGTTTTCCAGATTCTTGTCATTTATCGTACATGCTACATTATAGTTTTCAGTTTTCAGCTCAGCAACCTCGGTTTTGCATATTCTAAGCTAGCTAGCTACATATTCTGGCTGCTACATTCCCAGTCTTAGCAAACGCTAGCTAGTCTGTTAACATGAATATTTGCGAGCTTCCAAGCACAGACGTCACACTTTAAATCCTACCTGTTGCCTTTCACCATCCACTTATTAAGCTGCTGTCGCATCCCTTGACATGCAATCTCCTTTTCCCTCTTTCTTTTTCTGTTTTTAGCCCCCGACAGCTTTTTTGCTTTATCCATCTTTGAGTTTTAACGACAACTCACTCCTGCTGCTCACTCAGCGCTCGCGTCGCGATATTACCCTTCTGTCAAAATAAATTCTATGATGAAATCTTATGAGGGCGCCGGCGCCTACTCTAGCCTGTTAGTCCTCTAAAATTTATATAACTTTTTTATATTTAACTTATATAACTTTTATATAACTTTTATATAAATTTATAAAATTTATATAAATTAGAATTGTTTTTTGTTTATTTATTTTTTTTTACCATCGCTTTGGCGCCCCCATGGTGCGGCGCCCCTATGCGCCGCATATAGCACATACCCACTTTTTGCGCCACTGGACACGATGCTTGGAATTGAGGCCAAACAGTTCAATCTTTGTTTCATCAGACCAAAGAATCTTGTTTCTCACATTCTGAGAATTATTTAGGTGCTTTTTCAAATTCCAAGCAGGCTTTCATGTGTCTTGCACTGAGGAGAGGCTTCTATCTGGCTACGTGGCTATTTTGCCATAAAGCCCAGATCGGGGGAGAGTTCCAGTGATGGTTGTCCTTCTGCAAGTTTTTCTCATCTCCACACATGATCTCTGGAGCTCAACCAGAGTGACCATCGGGTTCTTGGTCACCTCTCTTACCAAGGCCCTTCTCCCAAGATTTCTCAGTTTGGCTGGGCGGCCAGCTCTAAGAAGAGAACTGGTTGTTCCAAACATCTTCCATTTAAGAATTATGGAGGCCACTGCACTCTTGGGAACCTTCAATAAAGCTAAAATAAAATGTGTAGCCTTCCCCAGATCTGTGCCTCAACACAATCCTGTCTCTGAACTCTGCAGGCAGTTCCTTTGACCTCATGGATTGGTTTTTGTTCTGATATGCATTTTCAGCTGTGAGACCTTATATAGACAGTTGTGTGCCTTTCCAAATCATGTCCAATCAACTGAATATACAACAGGTGAACTCCAATAAAAGTGTAGAACAAAAATAAATAAAATTATTAAAAAAAAAAATGGGATGCATCTGAGCTAAATTTCAAGTGTCATAGCAAAGGGTCTGAATACTTATATCAATGTGATATTTCAGTATTTTCTTTTTAATACATTTGTAAGGTTATCAGTAATCTGGTTTTTGCTTTGTCATTATGGGGTATAGAGTGTTGATTGATGTGATTTTTTTTTAAAGCATATTAGCATAAGGTTGCATATGCTGCAGACAAAATTGGAAAAAATTCAAGGGTCTGAATACTTTCTGAATGCACTGTATGTGTCCACGCTCATATTCAACAGAAAGGTAGTCAATGGTATTTTGATAGTGTTGTGCTACCAGCACCAGCAGGGCTTGGCATAACCAGTGAGCGGCTCATTGATTTACACTGTGCCAGTGGTTATGCTCCAAATAGATGAAGATAATGAGTTTGACCCTTTGAGCCCCTCTGCCAGATGGTTCTGTCAAGCTTTGCCCATCTCTTCTACCACAAAAGTACAAACAACAAGTTCAAACTACAGCTCACAAACATGTTACATGCTGCCAAAACCTGTCGGGAGCACTCAAGCTGACAACTACTACAATATGTTGCGTTCTGTCACCTCAGCCAAGTCCTCGAAGATTTAAAGCAAGACAATATGCTCTTAAGTGTTGCTGTTATTTAACGTGCAAATGATATTTCCTGAACAAAATTGTGCAGTCTGAGACAACTGTCCAACAGGATTTTATTGCTGCCAAGCAAAATGACTGAACAGAGTGTTTTTATTCAGTATCAGAGGAAGGCATATGCTCGAGTAGGAGGTGAACAAAAAACTGCATAAAGAGTTTTGCATATTTGAAGGGTTTCATTTGAAGTCAAACACTTATTACTTGACTGTGACTGTATAAGCTAAGTTGCTTAACAGCAATTAGATTTGTAGATCATTGATGTCATTGATGTGTTAATATGGCCAGAATAATATGAAAAATAATGCACATTTACACCTACTTATTCATGCAATTATCTAAACAGCCAATCGTGTGGCAGAAGTGCAATGCATAAAATCATGCAGATACAGGTCAGGAGCTTCAGTTAATGTTCATATCAACCATAAGAATGGGGACAAATGTTGATCTCAGTGATTTCGACCATAGCATGATTGTTGGTGCCAGACGGGCAGGTTTGAGTATTTCTTTAACTGCTGATCTTCTGGGATTGTCATGCACAACAGTCTCTAGGGTTTACTCAGTATGGTGCCAATAACGAAAACACCCAACGAGCGGTAGTTCTGTGGATGAAAATGCCTCGTTGATGAGAGAGGTCAACGGAGAATGGCCAAACTGGTTCGAGCTGACAGAAAGACTACAGTAACTCAGATAACCACTCTGTACAATTGTAGAGAGCAGAATAGCATCTCATGTCAAACCTTGATGAATTGGCTACAACAGTAGAAGACCACTTCAGTGTAATATTAACCTGAATGACTGATAGGAGTGTTGTTTTAGGAAGAAAGAAGAATGTTGATTCAAGAACATATCACATTTAGCATTATGGTTACAGCATAATGTTGGGCATTGCATTGTGATACTTTTTAGAATGTGTGTATTTATGTGTGTGCGTTTTTTGGGCAGGCACTCCATTTGCATGGCCTAATCTGTCCTTAATGAAACTGTGAATCAATTACTGTTATCTCCAGTTGGCATGGGCAGGCTGAACTTGCTTGCCGTTTAAATGCAGAGTAATTAATTCAGCACATCTGTTACCCTCAGATATCCACACACGGAGGACCAGTAATACACACACTTTCTCTGGCTTTTGCCATCATTAATACAAATGTTAATATGATTCTGCAAAGATTTCACACATTACACATTTTCTTGAACCTTCTCTTCATCTCAAAAGTGTGTCACACACAAGTAATCCACATTTTCTCAACCAAAGACACACCATTGCTGCCCCCAAACTCTGCATAGTGTGAGACTTGTAATGCGTTTTCATGGCTGTATTTTGGCGCTGGCTCAAACAGCTCTATCATAGTAGAGCAGCCTACACACCTCCCTACTTTTGTCACAGCACTGATTTGGAAATGTAATTTCATGTGGGTGCTATTTTCGGTGTAAACTCTTGTGTAGGTCATATATGCTGAGGTAGATTTTATTCTGCTATATGGGGCAGCATATTTGGGTCATGCTGTAGTTCTACTACTGTATGTGGAGTGTTCAAACATGTAATCTGGATGAATAAAACTGCCTTAAAATTATGCATTTCACATGATGTATTAGTAAATGGCTAATTTAGCATATTTGGCAGTTGTTGCAGGTAATCAAGTGCTTCCAAATCAACCAGATATTTAGTGTGTCCGACAAGCTGCTCCTCTGAAATAGTGTTTGCAGTTATGGCTCGGCTGTCTGTGTATGCAATTACAGTACATTTACACTCATTTAACAGACACAACAGCAAGATCAGTTCATGCTAAAAAGACAATAACATGAAACAAAACGTAGTACAAAGATTCAGAATTGCTAAGAAAAGCTAGTTCAGAGATGAAGGTGAGACACAAGACAAAAGAAAGAAGCAGAGAAGTGCATTAACATCAAGGGGAACACTTTACAATAATGTTGCATTAGTTAACATTAGTTAATGCATTAAGTATCATGAACAAACGATGAACAATATATTTACAGCACTTATTCATCTCGGAACTCCAACAAACTAAAATTGAGAAGCTCATTCTCACTGTTGTCATTTGGAAGAACAAGCTGTGCAGGATCTTTGCCCTTTAAATTGTGTTTTTTTTTTATGCATAAATGCATAAAACACTTCCAAATAAAAGAAAAAAAATCAATTTTATAACTGATGCCATTATCTATAATAAAATAGGAAAAATGCCTGAATGCAGTCCCATTGCAATACAGGGTAGCCATGTGGCAACATAGCAATTTTTCCATTGTGGTTAGTATTGCCATATGGGAATATTCATATTTCTTGATTTTCTGTCAAACTATTTTCAATAAAGTTGACTAAAGGTTAACTACGACGTCTAAGTAACTTATCAAATTTTCAGCAAACAATCATGATGTAGAAAAACATTTAAAAATGTGTTTAATGGAACAATTAGTGGAGCACTTCAACAGGAAAAGCTTGTCTTGAAGACAAAATCAAATGTCATGTGGTTTAAAAATAGCATCTTATTGGTTAATTTAAAGTCTGCTTTTTTATTTACAACAATGCATTTTTTTTTTTCTGAAAAGTGAGAAAGTGAATGAAAATAAATTGTTGCCATGTGGCTACACCGTACCATACAGGGTTAATGGTTGTGTAGCTGGTGGACCGATCTTGTTTTGTTTTTTGAATGACAGTGTGTCCAATCACAATATGCAGAACTGATCTTTAATTATTGTTTTATTTCTGCTTTTTTGAAACAATAAATTAATTATCATTATACTGCAACAATAAAAAAATCTAAAAACATAAAATGCATTATAAATATACAAAATAATAATATAGCTAAAAATGCTAAGAATCAAGCATTTCTGCAGGATATCTTACTTGTGCATTATTGGCTGTTCGCAATGGAAGAAAGGTGCAATGTGTTGTTCCTGGCAGGATGCTCAGCCTTACAGGCTCCATAAGGTTAGGATTAGGGTGGGGGCAGGCCAGGGCTTCTGATGCCTGCCAGGAACAAACCGTGGCCCCTTTGTTCAAGGGGCCATAAAAATCATGTTACACTCCTTAAATCGAATTATTAATTCAAACAACATTAAAATATTAATGTTAAAGTGTACCTGGCTAAAGTGTATGACTTTATTTGTCACGCAAAACTGAAAAGATGTCAAATTACTGTAGGCCGTGCAACTTGGCGTTATAAATGCGTCATATTCCAAGTCTTCTGAGTGCTTACTGAGTGCTGAGTACTTACAGGTTTTGGTGAAAAACAACCAGAAATTTAAGTCATTGTTCAGTCAAATGTTGATGTCTGTTGCATGTTCATGAACGCTACGAGAAGCTTATAAACAGCGAACATCAAGATTGGGTGTTTAAATTATGACAGAACTTTCATTTTTGAACTATTTCTTTAATGGTTAAGAAGCCTGATGGGCACACCAGCAACTAAAATATAACTGATAATCTATTCTGGTCTTCTCAGCAGAGCTGATGCTTAGAAACTATATAATGTGAAATGTTAACTTTTCATTTTAACATGCAGAACAGCACTTTGATTGACATGAGGTCAGGAAGCCAGTGCAGATGGATTCGCTGGTATCAAAGCAGTAGTATCTCTCTCTCAACCTCGGCTCTCCTCTCAAGCCATGAGTGAGGGTCGTGATTTGTGCTTCTGTAATTTGGTTCTCAGCCTAAGAGGCATTAGCAGCGTGATCCATCAGATGATGAGTGGCCCTTATCATGCAGGCGCCAACCTCTGTGGTCTCCTGCTGCAACCCACGAAATCGAGTTATTTGCCTGTGAATTATATCCCTAATCAAAAGAGTCGGATGGCTCACTGGGCAGTCAGTTATTGGCCTGCAGAGATGTACATACGCCAACAGCTGCCCTTCTTAAAGAATGTGCATGTGATCTATTGAACAGTAGCAGTAAAGATTGTGAATCTCACAGAGCAGGGAAAGTTTTAGAGAATTAACGTGTAAAAAATTCAACATTATTACTGTTCTGAAATCATAAGGTTAATCATGATTGTTTTATTCTAGTTGTAATTCTTAGTTTTAACAGTAAGTAGTATTTCTTGCAACATATACTCACCAGCCACTTCATATGTACAGGTATACCTGTACATCTATTATTCATGTGATTATCTAATCAAATAAAGTCATTCATAGAGGGTCAGGAGCTTCAGTGAAAGTTCACATCAACCATCAGAATGGGGAAAAATGTGATATCGGTTATTTAGACCGTGACATGATTGTTGGTGCCAGACGGGCTGGTTTGATTATTTCTGTAACTGCTGATCTTCTGGGATTTTCACGCACAACCGTCTCTTGAGTGTAAAGAGAATGGTGTAACAAATGTAACGCCCCCTTCCTGTCACTGGGAATTGTTATGGGTGATGCCCAAGTTCTTTAATATGATGGGTTTAGTTTAATTTGTGCTGTTATCTATTTTACTTCAAATCAAAGGGAAAAGTAAGTGTAATTCACCACAAACAAGGAATTAACTCCAACTTAAATTGAATTAATTAAAATGAATTATCTGTCAATATTGTGCAAACAAACAAACAAAAAAAATATTTGGCACTGTGTTATTCTTTTTCCTTTCACATGGCTTTCACATGTACATTAACAATCAATAAAATCAAGGAAACAAATAAAGGTTTTCAAAATAATAGAATAACCTCCTAAGCCGGCAAATACGTTTAATACCCCTTAGTTTCTGCTGCAGGCCTGTTCCGCTGCTTGGGTTCGTAGAGGCCAAAACACACGGCCGCTTCACTCAATTGAGCCACAAATAAAATAAAAACAAACCAAGTACCTTTGCTGAAGATTTGAATCTATTAAATCACGATCGGTCACGGTCCGTCAGGCTCCATACCGGAATCTATCTCACCATCGCGATACGCACTCAACAGCCGTCAGCAGTGCGTTATTCATCCAGCAGCTCGGACGCTTACCAACCCGGGATCTCGCTCCGTTCAGCAATGCACGGGACTCCAGTCATCAAACTCTCCCGAAATAACATCTGTCGTCGTTCTTCTTCACAACGAACGCGATCATAGACAGTTCACTCAGAATGTACTGGCTCGCCGCCAGTGGTTCATCCGTGCACGTCTGTGACGCACTTTAAAAAACTCGAACTTCGCTGTCACGCTTAGCCAGCAGTAACTCAGTTCAAAGTCCACTCTAATATCCTTGAGATGAACTATAATGCATACATTTTTATACACAGTTCACACTTTCCAGAGAGTTGTCTCGCCGACATCTTCCTCCCTATATCTCGCACATTCTCTTCCTCTCCTCCCGGTTCTCGTCCCGCCCCTCCTTCATATCCTCACACATGATAGGTTATTCTTCACAAAGTACCCAATCACATTATAAAGAAAGAAAAATAACAGGCCCTTACAGTTAGGTTATTTCTAAACACATTTTTCCACAGTACATTTTAACCTAACATTATACATTTTTGTATACAACTTTGTAGAAAACTATTTAGATTTTAAACCTCTAACAGATTTCCACCTGGGCTACACAAACAAAAAAAATCCAGCGTATGGCAGTTCTGTGGGCAAAAACGGCTTGTTAATGACAGAGGTCAGAGGAGAATGGCCAGACTGGTCCAAGCTGACAGGAAGGCGACAGTAACCCAAATAACCACACAGTCACAACAGTTCTGTACAGAAAAGCATTTCTGAACATACAACATGTCGAACATTAAGGCGAATGGTTTACAGCAGCAGAAGACCCCTCCGGGTACCACTACTGTCAGCTAAGAACATGAAACTGAGGCTGCAGTTGGCACAGACTCACCATAACTGGACAGTAGACGATTGGAAAAACAGCACCTGGTCTGACAAATCTAGATTTCTGCTAATGTACACACACATGGTTGGCCCACTGCAGCCTTGGTTGACAGAAGTTGAACCCAACATGGTCTTCTGATGTTGTAGCCCTTCCGCTTCAAGGTTCGACATGTTGTGCATTCTGAGATGCTATTCTGCTCACTACAATTGTACAGAGTGGTTATCTGAGTTACCATAGCCTTTCTGTCAGCTCAAACCAGTCTGGCTATTCTCCATTGACCTCTCTCATCAACAAAGTGTTTTCGTCCACAGAATTGCTGCTCACTGTTTTTTTTGTTGTTATTTTTTTGCTTGTTTTAGCACCATTGTCTATTCACTCTAGAGACCCTTACGTGTGAAAATCCCAGGAGATCAGCAATTACAGAAATACTCAAACTAGCCCATCTGGCACCAACAATCATGTATGTATGTTGAAATGTACAGTATATTTGGAAGCGAGTGCTGAATTTTGTGATTTTCAAAACCTTTCCTCTTACAAATGCAAAAACTGTTACTGCCAGCAATGTGTCTCGACTGACCGCTTGTGATCAGATCAATAGGCGTTTTTTTAATACAGGGCCTTTGAGAACAAAAGCTGCAAAGCAGACGGAATGGACGGGGGGCATTTAAAAACCTGTAACATCTACAGATTTCCCCCATGTTTGAAAAGCATTGTCATATCTTTAGAAAGATTCACAGGAAATGCAATACAAACCTCCCTGAGGAGCGCTTGTCAGATATGCGTGGGACGTGTACCGCACCGCTTCTGTATTTGATTTGAGCCTGTGCTCCAAAGTACGTTATGAAAAATTCCTTGGCATTTAGAAACTTATGAAAAATACTGGATGGGGTGGAATCAGAATAATTCACTTTAATGATATTCTGTTTTGTGTTTTATCGGTTCACCTTCTCTGAGTCATGCACACTTTGTGTTCGTTTGAAATCTCTACAGCATGATTCTCGCTCGTGTAAATCGATGTTTAAAACCCACTGTAGTTCACCATTAATTCCCCGCCATGACTTTTGGCTGGCTGTTTAGATGAAAAGCCTTGTAGTCTCCCAAATATTTGCTCCCAAAATATACTTCCTGGTTTAACATCAGGGTTTAGAGCTCCATAGACAGCCATATTAGAGCCAGCATCAAAATTAGATGGGAAGGCATTATGGAAAAATGCCACTCAGATGCTGTGCCCATGTCTTGGGGAAATATTACATTTTTTATTAATAGATTATTTTGACTTGCATGGAAGATTTGACTTGCAGTCACAGTAAATCCTTGTTTGATTCATGTTTAATCTATAGTATTAAAAGGTTTCAGTTTGAATTAGTACAATGTCAATATTACACTAATACACACACTCTTCGACACTGGGAAAGCATGGATCTTTTTTTATTTATTCAAAATACATAGCTTGATAATGGCACTTTAACATCTGGAACACTGCATAAATTCAGCCATCCCTTGACTTGAGGTTCACACATCCTCCGTGAGCGAGGTTTGAGCGGTGTGTTTTCATTTCGGCACCCATGTTAACAGATGTCACAGTTTACACTGCAAGCGTGAGTCGTGAGGTGACGCGTCCCAGACACGGCAGTGAGCGGATGGTTTTGGCGTTGAGGCTATTTTTGCCACACGGCTCACGCTGAGCTCAATGGCTCTAGGTGCAGCGCAACACTAAAATAATAAGGAGATTATTGAAAAAACAAAAGCAAATCAAAATGATTCAAACCAAACCTATAGTGCACTACAATTTATATGTCTGCATGCACGTAAACTCAATAAAACAACTTAATAAAGGTGAACGTCCAACGCGACCGCCTCGCTCACGTGCCGCTCACACCATGCTCACGTTGGATGTGTGAACCCGGTGTGAGATTTGGAAAGTAGACCAGAGCCCGGAGACACCTGAAACCTCTGTTAGGGCCTTGTGACCTCAGAACTTTTGTAAAACAACATAGATGATTTGTTAACAAATAAGGTTGTTTGAGATTGTAAAAATTTGAAATATTTAAAACAAAGAATTTTTTGAAAACACATGTATGTCGAAATATATCGAAATAATGTCAAAATATCTGATATTTAAAAAAAACGTAATGGCTAACTGCATGTTGGTTACACCAGGGCTGGACTGGTAATCAGGCATACCTGGCATTTTCCCGGTGGGCCAACGCACTTTGGGGCTGATCAGGGGCGGACTGGACATCAGAAGAATAAACTGAGTGGGCCGGTTTTAATAACTGGGACAGCAAACACACTTTTGGGCTAGTTGCTATGTAAAATCCCAGGGCGATTTCTCTTCCCAGTCCACTAAATATCGGGTAACACCTGACTTTGATTTTTGGACCAAATCTTTTAGAATATTTTAAAATTAAATTAATTCTCTGCTTAATTTTTTTTTTAAAGAAATAATGAAAAAACTGTTATTCACAACAACATTTCTTTATTTATTTACTTCTTTTTACTATTTGCTACTTTACTGTATACTGTCTCTGGACGGTTACACCATCAAAATTACT
Organism: Xyrauchen texanus; assembly: GCF_025860055.1. Classification (NCBI taxonomy): domain Eukaryota; kingdom Metazoa; phylum Chordata; class Actinopteri; order Cypriniformes; family Catostomidae; genus Xyrauchen; species Xyrauchen texanus. The sequence goes on along the minus strand of NC_068314.1, from coordinate 31,413,423 downwards.
TTTAATTCAGAAACTGAAAACATCTTCATCAGAGTAGAGGTGTATTCAAGTAATTATGTACTGCTATTTTTTAAATGTATTTTTGAATAACTTAGTAGGGCCAGAAAACAAAATGAGCATCACATACATGACCCAGATACTGTTTGTTTTAGTGCTGCTTTTTGGGAAGGGAACCAACTCAATACACTGATTTCTCCAACACAGAAAAATGCCCAGGATTTTGGGTTAAATGTAACTGTTAATGATGACTCCCCTTTATTGAAGTTTATATATTAAAGAGTCTCTGAGAGGCAATTATAAATTAGAATTTGTCAACAGATCAGCTAAAACATGGAATCGGGATTTGAGCACTTTACAATATGGTTAATCACAGAACCGCGGAACTGCAAGGCAAATACTGCCACAGTGAGTCAGATTAAGGACATTATATGCAGAAGACAATATTGCTATATATAAGTTATACAGCTGCTCATTGTCATCTTTATATATGGCAACAGACAGCAGCCCCAATGTGACTTACAGTAGATTTTACTAGCCTATTAAATTAAATGATTATTCATGTTTTTTTGAATGTGTGAGGATGAAAGTTAAACACATTTTCTTATTGACCTACCTGATTCAAGTTTGAATAACAGGCTTAAATGTTAGAGAACCTTTTACAAATGCAAAGTTTAATAATGAAAAAATAAAGCATTTTATACCTTTGTATACTGTTGAATCCACACACTGAACCATTTACACAGTGCATTTTAGGGAATTAGAGACCTGATTGCTTTTAATATATCAACCTCGGTTCTCACAGCATAAAGACAACGGGCCCAGAGACACTCACTCCTTTCATGCGGTTCAGATCAGATTTGTCAGCTTCTTCAAATAGTGATCGTATTTCAACTTGTTGGTTATGACTAAAGCGGTATAATTAAAAGGTTGGCATGTGGAGGAAGGATAATACTACGGAATATTTACGGACGATAATTACAGCTTCTTACAAAGGTTCTAATTAAAATGTTTTATAAAATGGATAGTTGCAGTCTTGGAGTTTCAGCCGTGTGAACAAAAACTACTGTGACAGCTATGACCTGAAACACTTGTTCAGCTTGCTACTTTGCATAATACTGTCATCCATAGAGGCTATTACTCTTAATTTACATGTTAGGCTCTAAATCTTCTACCATTAGAATGGGGCTTAATTAATTTGCTTAAAATGTTTCACAAACAACAATTTGTGCTTTTACATTTTTTTTTATGTAGTAAAAGCATTTTTATTAAAGCAATAAGAACGGCCACTGTGCATCTTGCCTAATGCCCTTTAGCCATGAATATATTCACAATATAGCACAACCAAGGAATTATGAAATGCATGCATGTTTGTTTTGAATGTGATCTGCCTGTTTTTTTAATAGTTTTATATATATATATATATATATATATACAGTATATACACAATGTCTTTTAATGCATTTTTTTTTTTATATACAGTGGCGGCTGTGGCTCAGTTGGTAGAGCGGGTTGGCCACTAATCGCAGTGTTGGTGGTTTGAATCCCGGCCCACACGACTCCACATGCTGAAGTGTCCTTGGGCAAGACACTGAACCCCAAGTTGCTCCCAATGGCAGGCTAGCACCTTACATTGCAGCTCTGCTGCCATTGGTGTGTGAATGGGTGAATGAGATGCAGTGTAAAGCGCTTTGAATACTGTTAAGGCTTAAAAAGGTGCTATATAAGTGCAGACCATATACCATATATATTTTAATGCTTTTTAATGTGACATGGTTTAGGTGGGATTATTGGTCTATTATTTATTGTTTTTTTTATTTATATATTGATTTGAATGTGTATGCACCATGAGTCCAAGACAAATTTCCCTTCTGAGACCATAAAGTGTTTGGTGTTTCCATACAAATGAACAAAAAATGATGTTGTAATAATACCAGATTACAGGAATACCAAATATTTTTGACAAGCGATTGCTGATGATCTACTTTTGATGAAGTACTCCACATAATCGTTATATGACAAAGTTTACTTTATAGTGTATATTGTAATACAGTATGTTGTAGACGACTCTAGTGCATATTTAGTTTCTTTTATTTGTGTGAGCTGTTGGGAGCACAGACATTTCAATATAATCACCAATGGTGTATTTTGTACTTGTTTATTGTTAAAAATCTAACATTATGCCCCAAATCTTCATATTTTGGGGGTGATTTTAGCTGCGCAATAAACTCTACGTTTATTTTATTTGCCTCTAAGTCCGTGCCCGTTACAGTAAGGAAAGACTAAGAACATCTAACACATTCAATAAATCAATTTAAAAAAACATTGGCCGAATAATCCAGACTGATCTCACAGTGAGATTGGAAAGAGTAGGTCGACTTTCTTTAGCTAACATCGGTCTATACTTACCTAAATTCATAACACAGCCCCCATGGCCAATGCGGCATGTGTTGTTTGGTGTATGCGCACGTGTGAGCTCCATTTTCTGGGTATACTGTCTGTGTAGGGACGCCAAAAACAAGACGTGTAGCGAGTTATTTTCAGCTGTAAAGGCATTAATTCATTGAAGAGAAATGCCTGTTTTATAAAGTCTACCACCCAACCCAAAACTATGTCTAACCCTAACCATTAGTGGGGCGAAAATGTAATGTTAGAGGTGAAAATGCAACGTCCAAATTGTGCTCGTCACAGATTATGCGATCGTGATTACTCCCTGGTTTCGACACGGGATCCGAACCCTGGTCTCCCCTTCTGCTAACACGACACGCATTTGGGTGCTCCACAGGAGTAATGCAATCGAACTTGAACCAATGCAAACATTTCTGATTGGAGATGATGGTGGTCTGTGAATTGGCATAATGCCACCAATTCGAGTGTACTGGAACAATCTGAAACAACATGCCAACCTCCCATGTGATTATGTTGATTAATCAATTATCAGCTTTTTCCACCGCATTAGCTATCAGTATTGGCAAAATCCAATATCAGTCAACCAATACTTTGCACTCCATGTAATTTTACGATTCATAGCCTCTGCATTCCCTGACGATGATTTTGGCTCAGGCTAAGCAAACTGCTACATTTCTCATACAAATCCTAGTTGTAAGCCAAAGATTGGTCCATGCGCAGGGGCTCAAAGCAGTACAACATCTGGTCCCATTGCCCTAAATAAGTCTCCTCTGAGTTAAACAAATGAATAAGCGGCTTTGGGCTTGAATGCGACAGCGTGAAAGATGGCACTTTCCAGGAAAAAGGAGCTTCCTGTGCCATGTGCAATCCCTGGTTGCTTGCCTCTGCCTGGAAGTGGGCACAGACATTGACCAATGGTCTGTCCCTCTCTCTGTCTTATCAGTCACGCTGCAGACTCTCACCTAGTCAACGGCGAGCTAAAGAAATGCCTCAAGCACCTGGTGCTATCTCGACCCGTGCGTCCGGCCCCCTACTGTCTCACATGTGCACCATGGCTTAAGAGCGGGATCACTTTCAAACATATCAAGCTGCAACATTAGCAGGTTGAACTGTTTAATTGTCAGATTTATCTAGAAGTAATCTCAACGAGTGATATCATGTCACGTTAAAGTGGAGGTGAGGTGCAGAGCACGCTGGTTTTTGGGGAGTATACAAACAGTTTTGAAACTGGACAGAGACACTAATATTTAAGGATGTGATGGCAACGTCTGTATCATTTGGAAAAGTGTTTTGCATGATTTAACAGATTTTTTTGCTGTTTTGAAATGTTATTTAAATGTAATCTTGACCAAAGTTTGTGAAGATTTCTGTTTCCCCATTCAAGTAGGCCTCATATTTCCTGTGACTTCTCATATAACAGCTGTTTAGTATTTTGTTGTGCAAGAAGTAACTTTTCAACTAGTGCAAATGTACTGTAATTACTGATTTCAAAAATGTTAACTTTCAATGGGAGTAATTCTATTCATTATATTAAGAATGAGCTTTTTCTTTCAATTTGATCTATACCGTTCATTTAGATCCTGCACATGAATAAATGCCGAAACGGCTTGCGTTACAGCCTCTGGTCCCCCTGTTGACCACAACTTTTTAAATTGATAGTTTGCCCAAAAATGACAATCCTGTCATTATTTACTCAACCACCCTCATGTTGTTCCAAACCGGTACGATTTTCTTTCTAAGAATGGAACACAGGAGATGTTAGGCAGAGTGTTAGCCCTAGTCACCATTTACTTTTATTATATGGAAAATAGTGCAAGTTAATGGTGACTGAGGCTAACATTCTGCCTAACATTTCATTTGGTGTTCCATTAAAGAAAGAAAGTAATAGAGGTTCACAACAACATGAGGGTGTGTAAATAATGACAGAATTTTCATTTTTTGGTGTGTGTGTGTGTGTGTGTGTGTGTGTGTGTGTGTGTGATGTTGTGTAATATATTTTTTTTTATTACACAGAAGTGTTCAGAGTTTAAAAGCTGATGGAAGTGAGGGTTCAAACGCACCTGATGTGTTGCCGTTAGCTTTAGCATGTTAGCCAACCTCAGTTTAATACTTTTATCTCAAACAACGTACATATTCACACAGCTTGGGGTGATGGTAAAGCATTCAACTCTCGTTATTTACAACTGTTTTGTCAGACCAGCAGCACACTTTGCCCCTTCCGCTATCTACGGCAAGCCACTTGTGCTGTTAGCCATGAACCAAACCAACCAGCTTCGAGGTAAATCACAACATGGTAAATGGTCTGCACTTATATACCTTATATGCCTTTTTAACCTTAGCGGTATTCAAAGAGCTTTACACTGCGTCTTATTCACCCATTCACACATCAATGACGGCAGAGCAGCCATGCAAGGCGCTAGCCTGCCATTGGGATCAACTTGGGGTTCAGTGTCTTGCCCAAGGACACTTCGGCATGTGGAATCGTGTGGGCCGGGAATCAAACCCTGCGATTGGTGGCCAACACGCTCTACCACCTGAGCCACAGAAAGACCTCAAGAACTTTGTTTTGAGTCAAAAATGTATTTCAAAATCAGACATAAAGACAAAGGCTGTGTAATTACCCTCTTTCATTAAGGCATAAACTACAGTCCCATAAAGAATTGCGAATTATGTCATTGAATATAAAACAAAGTACACTTCCTTTTGCTGCATTTTCAGTGTAATCATACTTCACTAACTACAAAATGCCGTAGAATAGTGCAGAAGTGTGCGGTTTGGGACGCACCTATTACCTTGCTGAAACTAAGCTTGATAGCCCTGTGCTACTGGTGTTACTGCACACATGGCGGGATGTGTTTTACAGTACTCTGATTCACTTACAGTACAAGGCAAACTCCCTCATTAATTGTATTGATTGCTCTTGATAAGAGCTTTTCATTTATTTTATCACAGCCCAATTTATATTGGCCAGACTGCAGTTTACAATTACAATTACTATTACTTGACAAGCTCCCTCGTTTCCCTTGAAAAAGATTGATGTTGCAGCTGTCATCCAAATTACATTCAGCAAAGGCCTCCGTTTTAATTTATTCACTTACCAAGCATATCAGCAGAGAACACCTGACTGGCAGCTTGACTAATTCATGTTGCTATCCTGACTTGACTACGTTCTATGAATTTCCACCACGTTACAGGGACACAACTTTAAATACAATTTTGACAACAGTAAGTAACCACAAGAGCTTTTGAGAGTCCTTCAATCAGCTTTTATCTTGTTTATAGCGGCTCTCTGTGCGGGGTTGAGATATGGGTCGTTAATGCTTCATTCACAGCAGAATAGCTACCACTCTTTCGCTCATTTAAAGAGACTCTGGAACATACTTGTCCTCTCAGTTTTGCATCTATTGATCTACAGATATTTTGACAACTACCGCTGTTTTCCTTTAAATGGGCCTGTGTCCCGCTTTCGTTGCCGTGGTTTCACTCTAACGCTTAATGTGTCTGTTGTCAACTCCCTTGACTCTGTGAAGGAGCCTTGAAAGGCTGTGTTCTGTTTCTCTGTGATTAAAAGGGGATGAAAGACAGCAATGTCTTCGAGTAAGAAAGTAAAACAATTAGAAAAATATCTCAACAAGCATTCATTGTCTTTTGTAATTATGCCATTTCTTGCCAGCCTGCTGGCAACGTAGAAAGTATCATTTTGTTTATATTTATATGTTTGTGTTTGAGGGGACACCAGTGGCAGTGCCTCGCTGCAAAAATAATTCTATACTTTTTTTAGATTTTTTTAGATCTATAGATTTTTTTTTGTATTTTATTCCTGTAACAATAGAGCGCAACAGTGACCACCCACTTTTTTCAGTATTTTCCCCATTAATTTCTTCCATAGACTTTTAATAAAGTCCTTCATAAAAGAGTTGTGAGCCATGAACCAAACCAACCAGCTCCGAGGTAAATCACTACATCGCAAACTGTGTTTTGAGTTAAAAAAGTATTTCAAAATCGGACATAAATACAAAGGTACAAGGCTGTGTAATTACCCTCTTTCATGAAGGCACTAACTACAATCCCATAAAGCACTGCAAATGATGTAATTGAAAATGGTAGCTCCGAGCCATGTTTCGTTGGAAAAGGTTCTCTGATTGGTGGATATTTCTCTGATGTAGTTGTTTACCATGAATTCTGCTATCAAATGCAATTTTCCTGGACTGGTAATCTGGCATACCGGGCATTGTCCTGGTGGGCCGATGCACTTTTGGGGCGATCAGGGGCAGACTGGTGAGACCGGTTGGTCGGCCGCGAAACGGGCGAAGTAGGCCGCAATAAGCTAAAATAAGATAAGACCACCCCCCACCCTCCAACTTTTGGACAGTTGCTATGTAAAATCCCGGGCCGATTTCTCTTCCCAGTCCAGCCCTGATTTGACTTAACATATTGAGATATGTTTATTGGTGATTTCTGATCCAGCATTTTAGACAAACACTTTTTTAACCTACAATAATCATGCAATTATCTTTTTCACCTTTTTTTACAAGCAGAAAATATACGTACTTAAAATGTACTGAATGTACTGTAAGTCACTTTGATAAATGTGTCTGCTAAATGCATGTAAACTCTTTTTTTCTCTCTCCTCCTGTAGTGTTGCTGAGGGAGGAGGTGGCTCAGTTGCAAGAGGAGGTGCACCTCCTGAGGCAGATGAAGGATATGTTGAGTAAAGACCTGGAGGACTCACATGGCGGCTGCTCTGCCGACACTCTCTCCGCCGCCGAGCTCAGGGTGCAGTTGGGGGAGAAAGAGCAGGAGCTGGAGCGTGCCAAGGAGGCCTTACAAGGTCTGAACCCCAATTGGAGAGCCAATATTGCAGGATTACCAGAGAAATCCCCCCCTTGCATGCCCAACAACAATAAATATCATAGCTGGCTGAGTTTTCACAATATCATTGTTTCTGTAATGCCACTGAAAATCGTTCGTTGTCAATTGAGGTTTGTCCAAAAATCATGGTGGCTACTCATTTTTAATGTGAATAATGCAGTTGGTAAAGATGATGGTGACATGTATGCATTTTAGCTAATTATAGTTATATTTAAACAATATCACAAGAGTGCCATTTGCCAAGTCAAAAGGTGAAGGGTATTGGGTTATATTATTAACATAATGTCATATAATTTTAATACAACACTCAATTCCAGTGCTCAAATTTGTTTGGACAAGCAGCATTCTAAGGCCACAGTCCATTTTCATTGAAAACTGCTATTAGAAAGTCTCTGTTTTCTGAGGAAAACAGGCTCTCAGGCCACATCCACACTGGTCAGGCCAACGCACTGACTTCGTTACGTTTACACCTCTCAAACACTCTAGGATGGTAGGATGGTAATTTCCTCCATTGAAAATGTAGACTTTCAGAATTGCTGTCCATAACTGTATACTTAGGAAAAAGATTTGTATAGTCATGGCCTCATGCTGCCTTCAAGTGCACTTAGAAAGCTCCTACATCTGAGTTGGGTATTTGTTAATATGAAATGTCACGCATTCGAGTGGGAAACAAAATACGGAAAAAGCCAAACAAATCATATACACGAAGAAACAACGGCAAAAGCATTTTTTCTGTTGAACCAGTAGATAGGCATAAGTGAATGTAGCAGCTTCACTTTTACACAACCTTTGATTTACTAATGCATGGTTTCTAATTTTCTAAAACTATTGATTAATTTGCAGAAAGTAAACCATGAAGAGTGAGTCATTAACTTTACATTAGTTGATTATAAGCTCTGTCAACTAATATTATTGAAATACAGGACTGAAATTGAAATAATTTAGCAAAATCATTAACTTTTCATTGTTTTCCGCTATCTTTCATGCAGACACGCCCCTTCCAACGGCACAATTCGACAACTGGAATATCATCCAACTCGTAAATATGACTTAGCTTGGACATTAATGTCCTCAAAACTCATAATTACAATATAAGGACTCCACTTAAAGGCTACAATATTCTGTGTATTGTTCACGTAACGCTTTGGCTTCATTTGGAACTATTTCATTACTATTTCATCTTATCTGGCATCTGTTTATCTGGGGTGTAATGCTCTTTTAGTGTGTTTGAGAGACTTATAAACAGAGGCTGGTAAGTGTTGACAGGCACTTTGAGGAACCAGTGTTACCATGGTGTTACTCATTAAATAGTGCCATGAAGTTCCTGCAGTGCAAACTGGAGCTAGTTTTAGGAAAAGGTGTTAAATGGGTCATGACTTGAGGAATCTAATTTTCCTTGATATTTTGACATATAAGAGGTCATTGTACCATAATAACATACATTTGTTACGTTTGTGGAAGCAGGAGAATGCAGACGGGTGGTTAGGATCCAAACGCAGTTTAATATATAAGTAACAAAAGGGTAAACACAAAGAAAAGTCCACGATGGGAAAAACTAACTATCAAACAACAGCACACACAGCTAGAAGAACAAACACGAAGGGCAGGAAACAGGGGCAAAGGCATGACAAGAAACCATACACGATATCAACATTAAACAAACAATGATCAACAGTGACTAAACAAAGAACCAGGGTTTAAATACACGGACAAAATGAAGACTGAACGAGACACAGGTGAAAACAATGATGAGTGCACTATGGAGCTACAAGGGTGACAAAAAGTGAAACTAAGGAACTCAAAAAGTGACAAAAATGACAAACAAAGGGCAACAGTGAGACAAAGACAAGGTATACATAACAGAGCCCCCCCTCAAAGGATCGGATTCCAGACGATCCTAGAAAAGAAACAAATAAAAGAAGGCACCAGGAGTAGACGGGCGGACCAGGGGGGGGCACGAGAGCAAGAAGGCAGTCCAAGGGGGCACAGAGGGCAGGCAGGAAGTCCAAGGGGGCACAGAGGGCAGGCAGGAAGTCCAAGGGGGCACAAAGGGCAGACCGGCAGTCCAAGGGGGGTACAGAGGGGACTGGGTCAGGGGCCTGGGAGGTGGCCACAGGACAGGGGCCGGTTCAGGGGGCCTGGGAGCTGGCCACAGGGCAAGGATAGGTTCAGGAGGCCTGGGAGCTGGCCACAGGGCAAGGACAGGTTTGGGGGACCTCGGAGGCCGTCGAAGGACAGGGGCCGGTCCTGGAGGCCTGGGAGGCAGCCTCAGGACAGGGACAGGTCCTGGAGGCGGAGCGGAGAGGGGCTCTGGAGACGAAGCTGAGGTAGGCTCTGGAGGCTCAGGAGGCGGAGCCGTGGGATGCTCAGGAGGCAGAGCCATGGGAGGCTCCGGAGGTAGAGCCCTGGAAGGCTCGAGAGACTTGAGGGGCGGAGCCCTGGAAGGCTCGAGAGGCGGAGCCCTGGGAGGCTCGAGAGGCTTGAGGGGCGGATCCCTGGAAGGCTCGAGAGGCTTGAGGGGTGGAGCCCTGGAAGGCTCAAGAGGTGGAGCCCTGGAAGGCTCGAGAGGCTTGAGGGGCAGAGCCCTGGAAGGCTCGAGGGGCGGAGCCCTGGAAGGCTCAAGAGGCGGAGGCCTGGAAGGCTCTGGAGGTGGAGCCGAGGAAGGCTCAGGAGGCGGAGCCGAGGAAGGTGGCGCCATATGAGGCTTTAGAGTCTCTGGGAGCAGAGCCGTAACAGGTTCGGGGAGAAGAGCCGTAGGAGGCTCGGGAGGCGGAGCCCAGGAAGGCTCGAGAGACTTGAGGGGCGGAGTCCTGGAAGGCTCGAGAGGCTTGAGAGGCGGAGCCCTGGAAGGCTCGAGAGGCGGAGCCCTGGAAGGCTCGAGAGACTCGAGAGGCGGAGCCCTGGGAGACTCGAGAGACTTGAGGGGCGGAGCCCTAGAAGGCTTGAGAGGCTTGAGGGGCGGAGCCCTGGGAGGCTCGAGAGGCTTGAGGGGCGGAGCCCTGGGAGGCTTGAGAGGCTTGAGGGGCGGAGCCCTGGGAGGCTTAAGAGGCGGAGCCCTGGGAGGCTCGAGAGACTTGGGAGACGGAGCCCTGGGAGGCTCGAGAGGAGGAGCCCTGGAAGACTCGAGAGACTGGAGAGGCGGAGCCCTAGGAGGCTCGGGAGGAGCTGACTCTTGGACGGGCACGACCACTGGCACTGACTCTTGGGCGGACACAACCACTGGCACTGGCTCTTGGACGGTCATGGCTACTGGCGCTGGCTCTTGGACGGTCATGGCTACTGGCGCTGGCTCTTGGACGGTCACGGCTACTGGCCCTGGCTCTTGGACGGTCATGGCTACTGGCACTGGCTCTTGGACGGTCGAGGCTACAGGCGCTGGCTCAGGGACGGTCGGGGCTACAGGCGCTGGCTCAGGGACGGTCGAGGCTACAGGCGCTAGCTCAGGGACGGTCGAGGCTACAGGCGCTGGCTCAGGGATGGTCGAGGCTACAGGCGCTGGCTCAGGGACGGTCGAGGCTACAGGCGCTGGCTCAATGATCTCTGGGGCGACAGGCACTGGCTGATTGACCGTGGGTGACGCGGGCTCTGGCTCGTTGACCGGGGCTGACGAGGGCTCAGGCTCGCTGACCGTGGCTGACGAGGGCTCAGGCTCGCTGACCGTGGCTGACGAGGGCTCAGGCTCGCAGACCAGGGCTGACGAGGGCTCAGGCTCGCAGACCGGGGTAGGCGTGGGCTCTGGCTTGCAGACCGGGGCAGGCGTGGACCGGGAGGCGGAAGCCAGTCTTCTCTTCCTCCTCCGGGCAGACGAAGTGGGGCGTGCAGGCTTGAGGATCGCGGATGCGGGGCACACTGGCTCTGAAGCGGACGAGGTTGGCAGCGTGTAGGTCAGGACGGGTGTGGAGAGACGAACTGTGGCGGATAGGGGGAGCATCTTCGTGGGAGGAGCGTCATCCTCCAGAACGCCCACAGTGAGCGGCGGTTCGCTGACCCGCAGGGTCTCCTCCACGAAACCTAGGAGCGTCCAGCAACGACTCGCCGGCGGCAACCGCTCCCTCAGAGACTCGTTCAAATTTACCCGGAAGAATGCCACCAGGGCGTGGTTGGGGAAGTCAGAGAGGTGTGCCAGCTCCAGAAAATCCTGGACGTGGTCCTCCAAAGGGCGGTCCCCCTGCTTGAGGCAAAGGAGCCGATAATTCGCTGAATAGGCTGCTGGATCCATGTGTGGTCGATCGTTCTGTTATGTTTGTGGAAGCAGGAGAATGCAGACGGGTGGTTAGGATCCAAACGCAGTTTAATATATAAGTAACAAAAGGGTAAACACAAAGAAAAGTCCACGATGGGAAAAACTAACTATCAAACAACAGCACACACAGCTAGAAGAACAAACACGAAGGGCAGGAAACAGGGGCAAAGGCATGACAAGAAACCATACACGATATCAACATTAAACAAACAACGATCGACAGTGACTAAACAAAGAACCAGGGTTTAAATACACGGACAAAATGAAGACTGAACGAGACACAGGTGAAAACAATGATGAGTGCACTATGGAGCTACTAGGGTGACAAAAAGTGAAACTAAGGAACTCAAAAAGTGACAAAAATGACAAACAAAGGGCAACAGTGAGACAAAGACAAGGTATACATAACAACATTATATAACTTAGAGGTGCAATATGTAACAATTTTCATGTAATATTCACCAATTTGTGAACGGCTTGTAACGGAACTTAAAAAATGTGCCCTTTTCAGACTTCCTAGGTTGCCTATTAAGCCTGTAGACAGATTTTCATGGGAAGGGAGTGGGTCGCTTTTGCCGGGAAAATCCAAAAGAAGGTGACATTTATGCGCGCTCCCTTGAGCCTTGCCTCAGTGCATCTCTTCCGCTATTCAACAGCTATAACAAACTGCAACACTACGTAATGTTATCTTAGAGATTGAATGCAGCAAATGGCCGGCTCCCAGCACAACACCGACTCCTACACAAACAGAGTAAGCCTAAAAAAAACTATCTGAATCCAGTCTGGCTAAGTGGAAATGTGATCAAAACCGACCCTCAATTGGCGTTCTTCTTATTGGACAGGTAAGCTGACATAACTGCAAAGCATGTGAAATATAGTGCCAAAAGGATTGATCTGTGTAATTTTAGCTAACTTGAACTTGCCTGCTAACGCTGACAAATTGCAAGCTACCTTGCTCCATAACTTTCAGATAATTTCAGCGATCTTCTCTTTATACTAAAAGTCATGTATACAGGATAAATGTAAGCAAATACACTGGTTTCTAATTCGTAGTACAACATATGACATACAAAACATACAATAGTGCAACATAATGCAACAGTAAACTGTCTGGTATAGTTCAGTAGTATGTAACTGTATGTGTGTATAAATATGCTATGTTAGCTGATAAGTAGTTTTAGTTTAGTCTCGGAGTAATGGAGTAAAACCATTTTAATTATGTTACCTCATCTGTCAGCATGATGGGGGTGAATCATGTCCAGCCAGTACATTGCGTCATTGTTTTGGGTGATGCTCGCTTGCTTGTGTCCCTATGGAGTGTGTGCATGAGCACAGGTAGCTGGCTGCAGTTCAATTAAAGGTGTCATTAATAACAAGGTTTTCTGAATCTTACATACTGCACCATTAAATAGACCATTTTGTCTGTCAAGTGCATGAAAGGATGTTGGTGAATTACACCTCTGCAGAGTACCAAAGTTAATAGAACTGAAACTGACTGTATATAAAGCATTCCATGACATAATATTTTAGTCTCAACATATGCAAAATGCAAGGACACCTGTGGAGATTGGAATGCAGTGAGCAAAATAATAACTGATGGATATGAACTTAGAAGCTAATCGTGCATGAATACCTTTTTAAAAGAGATTTATGTTGAAAGCAGCACTCAAAATCGTTTGACACACTTTACACTAGATTTGTTACTTGACACCTGACCTGTAATATTACACCTGTAGTACCTAAACAGAAGCCAGAGAAACCTGCCAATCCAATAAACATATTCTACACATGAGAAGCTACATCAAAATGCGTTTAACGCAAACAAAACAGTATTCAGCATTTTTTTTTTTCTCACTCGCCTTTTTTGAAAAACAGATTGGGGAGAGAGCGGGTAAGGTGACAGGTGGTAGTGGAAGAGATATGTGCATGCATGCCCATTTGTCAGCGGCTCTTGTATGATAGTAGAAAAACAGGTTTGACTGCTAAATGAGAAAATCGGCGGAAAGAGGGCCATTTAAATAAGTGGTGGTACACAAAGTGAACCAAATGAATGATTTAGACTACATAATCGTTGAACGAAATGTTTTCGCAAGACATACGCAAGTGCATATTTTCCCGCCTTTAGAGAGTTCACAGAGGTACGCTAAGAGTGTTCATGTTATGCAATAGCCTATAAGTTGTCATCCGCACAAATAACAAGATTTACCAGTAGTCTACATGGAAAAGGATGTTAATGAAATATCCATTTGTTACAAGAAATTAAGCCTCATTATATCTCTCTATTAAAACACTTTAAAATGTGTTATTTATTTCACAACATACAACGTATGTCGCATTTCCTTGTGTGGGAAGTTAATAGTGGAGCATGCTTCCCCCTGGAGGCTGTTTTGAGCAGTGCACAACATATTCTTTGAAGGGATTTAGCCGAGATCATTTACTCACCTCATGTTGTTTCTAACCCGTATGACTTTCTTTCTTCTATGGAACAAAAATTTGTTCCATATGTTTGCACAATGTTATGGACTGATTGCCTCAGTCACAGTTCATTATCTTTTTAGTTTTATTTTTCCATAAAATGAAAGTGAATGGTGACCGAGGCTATCATTCTGCAAATCATCTCATTTTGCATTCCATGCAAAAACAAAAAAGAAAGGCATACGAGTATTTGAACAACATGAGAGTGAGAAAATTAAGAATTTTTACTTTTGGGCAAACTATGCCTTTTGTAGCACTCTTTTTAACTACAACATCAGGAGAGAAATGACAAAGGGGAAATCAGGGGGGGCTCAAATGCTTCCAAAAATGCCCTTGAAATTCCAATGTGGGGAAATTCCCTCGTAAAGAATTCTTCTGTATTTTATTTGTAACATCTGATATACAGTAGTTCTTAATATTCTATTATAGTCTTAGTTATACATATTATGAAATGAAATATGAGTTTATGTCGATATAATGCTAAGGTAGGTGTGTGTGTGTGTGTGTGGGGGTACATTTTAACCTAAAAATGTGCTTCAACCTAACGAAGTCTGATTCAACTGAAACATACTATTTTCCATGTCTGAAACAACCTGAATACATTAGATTACACCAACAAAAGTAATTGAATTGCTTTGAAATGGCTCCTAAATGTGACAATTGCTGGTGACCACTTTTTGCAGTTGTTTTTTTTTTTTTTTTGGACTTTGTTCACAAAAACATTGTGAACTGATTTACACAGACTATTCTAAAACACAAAAGACTTAAACATCAGTAAATCCGAGATCTAAATATGCCCAAAAAGATTGCAGAATTTAAGACTTTTAAATATTTTGAACAAAGAAGAATATCCAGTACTTTGCATATCCACAGCTCTTATCTGATGGACAAACAGACAGACAGGGATTAGCGCACAACCAGACAGTGAGTCGTTCTAGGGCACAAAGCCTGTATTTGTGTGCCGCCACATTGCAACGTTCCATGCTATCAAATATGAATCTCTTAATCCAAAATGCTTATGATCAGCTGTGCTGTTACATTGTTAAATGTACTTATTGTATTTGCTGGTCTTGATGAATATGACTGTGTGTATGTGTAGCTATGAAGGGCGATCGAAAGAGGTTGAAGGCTGAGAAAGCTGACCTAGTGAATCAGATGCAGCAGCTGTACACCACACTGGAGAGCCGTGAAGAGCAGCTCAGAGACTTCATCAGAAACTATGACCAGCACAGAAAGGTGACGTGCATTCCCTCATCAAATTACATTGACTTCAGAGTCGACACATGAGTAGAATGTGTCATAGAAGCACCACAAAATGACGAGGTTGCTTCAGCGTAATTTTCAGGTTTAAACATTGTTTAATTGATATATTTCTTGACTTCAAAGAAAAGGAATGTGTGTATGTGCCCGGTGAACCAACACTCACTGTGTGCTGTGCTACAGGAGAGCGAGGACGCGGTAAAAGCTCTGGCTAAAGAGAAGGACATGCTGGAGAGAGAGAAATGGGACCTGCGCAGGCAAACCAAAGAGGCCACAGAACAAGCCAGTGTCCTGCACTCCCAGATAGACATGAAGGAGAACCGAATCAAAGAGCTGGAGGCAGAGCTCACCATGGTGAGATACCATCTCTCTTTCTCTCTCTCACACACAGACGTACACATCCACTTCTCACAATGTCATAAACACTTCTTATCTGTTTGTGGCTCTTATCGTTAGTCTCAAATTACACTTCAGTAACTCTCCGATTGCACATATATCAGTCTCAACATTCATCAGATGGACCATGAAATCCCAACCGGTCTGCATTATGCAATTTTAAACAACATTTTGCACGATTGATACTACAATGTGCAAACATGCGTGTAGTCACACACAATTTCTGTTTTTATAAAGATTTTGTTTTTACACACAATTACAGGCAAAGCAGTCTCTGGCCACCCTCACGAAAGATGTGCCAAAGCGACACTCTCTGGCGATGCCATCAGAGCCAGTGGTGAATGGCAGTCAGGAGTGGGTGATGCAAGCAGACCTTCCCCTCACGGCAGCAATCAGACAGAGTCAACAGACCCTGTACCATTCACACCCCGCGGACAGGCAAGGTACAGTCATACACCCACATACTTACAGGGTCCAAAAGTAAATCCACTGAGAGAAAAAAGCTGCTAGAAGGCATGAGAGTCATTAATGCAGGGGCGGACTGGCCATCGAGAGCACCGGGCGTTTTCCCAGTGGGCCGCTGAGTGATTTGGGTGGCCTACTGCTGCACAAGTACTGGCCCGTCCTACAGGCGATATAGGCGGCCATCCTGGGCTCCAACATGCCCGTGCGGACCTCATAAAAAGCAAAAGTATAATAAATCTGCAAGACTTTGTATCATTGTATCAATACAATGCTGTTTATTTTTAAATAATGTAATTACTTTTATTTTGAAATTGCTTACACATCAGAGCAAATATGCTTATGACTACACCAACTCTGTACTGCGTGTGGACCTCATTATTTGACATACAAATCACAATAATGGTGACAACCAAAAACAACATATTAAGAAAAGATGAGCTCTGATTTGTCACTAAATGACAAATAACTGTAAGTTACAACAAATACAATAATAGCAGCTTAAATAAAATCAGCAAATAGTAAATCTATTAGCAGTACATAGTCATTTGCATAATTTATTCATACTGAAAAGCATTACTGGGAGCTGAAGCATGGCTTGCTGAATAATGCTCACACCTGATAAGCATGTAGAAAATAAGTCATGAAAAATATTACTTTGTAGCTATTTGAGTCTTCGAGGCTTACTTTGTTTAAAGGATAGCAGAAACAGCACTTGTCAAAGCTTGGAGCTTTTCACTTTATCTCAAGAATAATCTAGACAGGAAATTAAAACACTGCAGATAGAAGATGCAACAAACTCGCATTGAGTGAAAATATGAGAAATTCATCTGCAAAATTCATCTGCAAAATATCTTTTTTTTACATGTATTTATATTTGTATATTTATATAGTGTAAGTACATATTCAGATTTTTTTTAAATAAACATTTACACATAGTTATGTGAGAAATGAACATGAAATGTTAAGCATTGTCATTAGTGTCCTGCGGTTTGACACTTTCCAACTTTTTTAAACAATATTTTATGATCTTGTTTAGCTATACAGTATATACAGTAGAAATATAATATATTATGTTGTTGTTTCCACGACCTCATATTAACTAAGACAATAGTTTATTTGCACTTTTAGAAAATAAAATTGAAAGGTGATTAATATCTTTAACTTTGTAGAAATGCTAAATTGTCATAGCACCTAAAA
This sequence comes from Xyrauchen texanus, assembly GCF_025860055.1. Taxonomy (NCBI): domain Eukaryota; kingdom Metazoa; phylum Chordata; class Actinopteri; order Cypriniformes; family Catostomidae; genus Xyrauchen; species Xyrauchen texanus. The sequence continues at coordinate 31,396,109 of NC_068314.1, read as the reverse complement.
TACACACTTTCCCTTGTACGTTCATGTATATTTTAACCTAACATCTGTATGTTGGGGGAAAAAAAAAATAATTAAATGTTTTTGGACATGTTATTTGTCTGAGCTATAAAGTACTTATTTCTTTTTAGTGCTTTCTCTAAAAAATCCACTAATCACATAAATCGCCAACAACTGGAAAATTCAAGAACATTTCTGTAGTGAATAGACGTTTTTCTAAATATTCTCTGCTCTTAAAAATGTAATTGCCCAGATATTAATCTTGTATGGAAACAAATTTGTTTACAAACCACAGTGATCTCAGACTTGTGAGCAAATTGTTCTTTTGAGTCAGATCTTCCCAATCATTTGATCGATCACCAATCCATCTGAATGAATCATTAGCAAGTTGGTCTGAATTAAAATTATTTTAAAATCCTTATGCATTAATCACAAATGACTGGAAAGTATTTCAATCAGATAAATATTGATCTTGTTTAAGGTCAAATTGGTTTACACTGTAGTGTTTTTCGGTTTGGGAACATAATTGTTCTTTTGGACTGGATCTTTCAAATGAATCGTTGGAGCCGCATCACCAATCAAGCTGAATGTATCAGTAGCAAATTGGTCAGAATAATGTTTTATTTTTTTTTATAGCTTATGCAATAGTCACAAACAACTGGAAAAGTAAGGACATTTCTGTAGTGAATGTAATTTTTTCTAAATACTCTACATTCAAATATTTAATTGCACAAATATTGCTCTTTTGTTGAGTAAAATTTGTTTAAAAGCCATAGTGATCTTCGATTTGTGAGCAAATAGTTCTTTTTAGTTGGATATTTCCCAGTGAATTGTTTGAACCACCTCACCAATCAAGCTTGAATTAGCAAATCTTTATCCAGCAATCACAAACGACATGTCATGGAAAAATCATGGAAATGAATTGATCAAAAAGAGAAGGGCTCCCTGTATTTACTCGCCAACAGCCAATATTAAGAATGTTAATTTCGGACCCTGTATACATCCAAATGCACAATCATATGTATGAGAATAGGCACAGTCGAATAAATGTGTACAGTATATCACCCTTGCAAATCTTGCAAGCAACTCCATGCACCACTTGCACACCCAAACTCACACAGAGTCATTCCCTCCTCTGCAGCTGCTTTGAGGATCAGCCCCTGTCACTCCCGTCAACCCTCCATCATCTCCGATGCCTCGGCTGCCGAGGGCGACCGCTCGTCCACCCCGAGCGACATCAATTCCCCCCGTCACAGGACTCACTCCCTCTGCAATGTAAGAGCTGCCTGGCACCCCCGACCAAGTAATCAGCCTTCCCAACTTGTTTTTTTTCTACACCTTTACTCTTCTTAAATATTCTGTCCCTGCACTGCTCATTAGCATGGCTTTGGGGTCTGGTTTTATCATAATGGCAGTTAGTAAAGCTAAATCAAATAATACAGTTTGTACCTGTGAGAATTAGCTGTGAACTGAATGGATTTGTTTTAGGCGCAATTCGCTAGTGAAAGTGGCAACAAACGTTCATACTCTTACAAAAATGTACCATGGCAATCCCAGTTTGCGCCAGAAAAACTACAGTCACTTATATTGTCACTAATATTAAAGTAGGCCGTTCTATTTTGTCAGCATAATCACAGCTAAAGGGTGTTTTGTGTCTTAGCTGTTACTATTTTGTGTATTTTTGCATGGATGAAATATTGCATTGACCATTGGTCAATGACGAATCAGCATCAGAACTATCTGTTAGCTAAAGGCCATAGTAATGCACAACACACAGCAGAGTGGTTTATTGTTGGGCTGTCAAACGATTAAAATATTTAATCACGATTAATCACATTATTTTTGTAGTTAATCGCGATTAATCGCAATATCCTTATAAACATGAGTGGACAAAATAAGCTTCAATTAGTTGTATTTTTCTGTCATCCACACAAAACCTACCCTACCAACAGAGTTGAACAATAGAAAATGAACATAACACAACTGCAGCAGCATAGTGGAATTAATAGCTCTGGTCATGTGACTATTTGCACCACTTGTGCAAAAAAGTCCCTGTAGCAGTTGCGGAACACAGACGATCGCACCTTCACTTCGCGCTCGCACCGCGCATCGCAAATTTCGTACTGTGCCTCGAAATCAAATGCGTAGATTTGGCTTTGTGGCATGAAGCATTTATATGCTTCCATTGATAATGGTATAAATATTGGGGGGGGGTTGTAATTGCTTGTTTTATTAATTGGGGGTTATCCCCTGGAATCTACGCCCCTGCTTGTGCAAGGCAGGTGTTCAAATGTCAACTTTCTTGCCGCTGCAATCATGTTTCAAAGTTCTGCGCTCTATCCGTGATTTGCGGGCATGTTCTACTGCTGTGCTACATTGATAAAAATGCCTGCTGCATAGATCAGCAGAATGTCTCCCACCATCTGTTTACTGACGGTCAATGCATGTGACATTAGCAGCGTTTGCGTGAATTGACTCGCTTTTCTTGAACTACGGTTTATTCAAAGGGTCATATTACGCGTTAATGGCATTAAAAACAATTGTGCTGTTAAATGAATTTTGCGATAATGCGTTTTTAACACATTAACTTCGACAGCACTAGTTTATTTTATTGACCAATGAGCATCCAGAACTGGAACTATTCATTTTACAATGGTTAATAGTTGTTTCTTCAACATTGGGTAATTTTCCCAAATTGTCCCAAAAGCTAATTTTTTGATATTTAGCTTAATAGATAACAAATAACAGATATCTACTTTTATTTTTGTTATGTGAAGGTCACATTAAAACATTTCATTTATTTGGTATTTTTAAAATGCCTTTAATGCATAGATTTGATTGTTTTCATTTTGTCCCAGATTTTTTTTTATATTAAACTATGAATTTCCATTATAAAAATGCAAATGATTACATGTTTAAAACTATGATAATAGTTTTCAAAGAGTGAAATAAATAAACCATTTCCATATTTATTGTGTGAAATTTATATTTGTCATCATTTCCACCACACAAAAATATTTTGTCCATAAAAAGTTTTTTCTAAAGTTAGTGTACTTGTCAAGCAAGTCGACAAAAGTATCAGTGAAGACCATGCTTGAGATATAATATGACATAAGTGATGTTTGAAGAAAATATAGAAAATTCAAGGTAAATTTCACTTCAATTTCAATCTTTGCGTCATTTTGACAAATTACACAAAAAGTGTGAATTTTTTTGATTGTGTGTTTTTACAATACATCAAATTTTAGATAGGAATTAGGCTTAGCAAGACAAAGGAGTTGGACATCTTATTTTAAAATGTTAAAAATGTAACTTTCTTCACCATCATTTCCACCACAGAATTCCATTAAACACAATACAGAATTTTAGATGTGGTGGAAATGACACTATGGTGGGAATTTTCATGACTTTCAGAAAAAAAATGGCATACATTTCCTTTGGTGCATGTACATACAGCGATAGACATCGGGAGTTGACAAATTAAATGAACTAGTGAAGAGTGAGCGTGAAATAATTTTTAACGAGACTGTGGAGCGGAGGGGGGCGGGGCCGGGGCGGAATATCGCGCGCCCGGTCCCCAATCGGCCTGATGAGGCACGCGAGGGATAAAGGCGGCCGGTGACGATGGTTCGAAAGAGAGAGAATTACGGACATGTCCGTCATGTGTGTTTATGTTTGTGCTTTTGGTTTAATGGTAAACTTAAAAGAAGACACAAACACACATAAAGACGGACATGTCCGCTAACGATCTCTCTCTCCCGCACGGCCCTCTGCAGTCAGCCTTTAAACCTCACGGAGGCATAATTAGCCTAATACGGGACCAGGTGTGTAGTATCACGACCCGGCCCCGCCCTCCGCCCTGCCACAGAGACTTTACTTTTAAGAAATCTAAAAACAATTCTAAAAACGCCCTAAGTTGCCGAAACACCCCAATATAGGATCTCCTTCAAACATTATAATACGTTTTTAGATTGACATTTTGTTCACTTTCTTGGGGGCTACAACCAAATTAGCACAAATTTATTGGAGTAATAATTGTAGTAACTGCAGCATTTTGGATTGATATCTCAAGTTTACAACAACCATGTGGAACCCTGAAGCGGTGCTGATGGGAGTGCAGATTTTCCTGATATCATAAAAAATTACTGACCTGTTCCCATGTGTCCACCATTACTTGTCTATTCTCTTTCCTCCTCTCTCTCGCTCTCTCTTTTCTGCCTGTCTGTGCTCTTTGTTCAGTCCATGGAGGACCTCGAGGACCAGAAGCGTAAAAAGAAGAAGGAAAAGATAAGTCTTGGTTCACTGTCTCGAGTGTTCGCCCGGGGTAAATCTCAACGCAAGTCCTTGGATCCGGGCCTGTTTGATGGTACTTCCACCCCTGATTACTATATAGAGGAGGATGCTGACTGGTGACTGTGCTATATGTGTGCGTGTTTCTGCATGTATGCCTGGATGAGTGTGAATTAATGAGTGTACATGAGTTTGCGTGTGCCTTCAAATGTATTCCCCATGAAAAATGCAGGAAAGAGAAAGAACTGCTGACTCTTCGAAATGTACATACAACTCTTAAAAGAACATCTATGTAAATGAAATATATATATATATATATATATATATATTATATATGTATGCATATGTACATATGTTTACATGCATATAAATATATACACGGGATCATTGGCGTGTGAATATGTTTATGCTGTTATGCTTTATTTGTGGTAATTTATGTCTCTTTTTTATAAACTGGAAACTTGAATTACTGCTGAGCATTTGTAAATAGGAACTTTTGTGCACCTTGTGTTTGCTGATGACTTTATGTGGAATGCTTCTTTTTCATGACCGCTTTTACCATGCACCAAAGGACCCAGGCTGTGTTCATACACCATACCGTTTGGCCCATTGACCTTTGACTTTGTCGTGAAAATCTGAATGATTTAATGTTTAACAATTGCAGTTTAGCAAATGAAGATGTACAGAACTCAAAACCATCCAGATATGAAATTTGCCTTTACTGTACATCTCAGTATGCTAATCATGGAGAAATAGTTATGGTAACAACAAGTACAAATAACAAGTCAATTTAGTGTTTTTACTCAAAGTTGCACTCAAATTGGAATATTCATTTGGACGCAAGGACATTTTTTATTTTGTTCAGATCTACCCCTATTTATTAGACCATTTTCCCTTTTTTAAATGATCCTTTAAAAACATTGTGTAACCCGTGAAGAATTATACTAGATTTTGAACTGACCATGATGAAACCGTGTCATCACTGACTGCTGCCTTTACACCCTGAATACACCGGACACGTCCGTTGACGTGTTGCAATGGATTGTCTACACAAGAACCGTCGAAGTGAACATTCGAAATGACGTGCAGAAATCATGGACCAATGAGCTGTGAGCTCAAGTAGACTTCAGCAATGTTTAAATGGGTGAATAACCCGTATCCTACTTTATTTTCAATGGAAATCAACTGGCATAAACATTTACTTTTTATATAATTATTATTGAAATGTTATTGTTGCTAACAGGCTAGTGCTTGGATGCAATCTCTGGTGTGGCACTTGTATGTTTAGTGTTCAACGTTGATCGATTCAATGTCAGTCAGGGTAGGGGCATAAGAAGTTTCTGGGGGTGCTTGTGGCAAGTGTAGGGGGGGCAATGTCCCCTCTAGCCCCCCCTTTAGACCCGACCATGAGATCAGAAACATAACAAGATAGCTTTAATGTTATAATCAGAAGTTATTTAAATGTATAACGAATATAATTCATGACAAAAATAATCAAATGATTTAATTTCAAATGTATAGAATAATAAAGTGGCTGGAATATTTATGAACTACCAATCCGTCTACTGCCGGCGCTACACAATGCACTGCAGACTATCCTTCTGGTGTAGACTGCATCATTGATTGAAATGGGAGTGATTTGCTTTTGGCGCGACGCTCGTGTCCGGTGTTGACGGGGTGTTAATTTAGCACATATTTACATACAAATCTAGTATATGCGTTATTTTTCCCCAACTAAAGGTGCTGAGCCTATGAGGACCTTGTGTCAACAAAGTGCCAAAGGTTTATACTAGAAGTTGTGAAGTAAAAAACACATATGCTTGCAGTGGTCAAGAAATTGACTCTCTGTGCAAACAATAAAAAATGTAAATGTCTCTGAAAAAAATCATAACACACCCTGCTTCCATAATATATTTTTCCATTAATGTTGAAACCAATAATGTCATCATTACTCCATCTCGCTGACATATCACATATTTCTTTTCGTTTCAAACTTTCCTTTGCATCTTGGTGGCACTGATTTGTTTGAGTTTTTTTACCTTTTAAATTAAACTGACTATTCCTCATGTCATGAGTTTTTGTTGTAAGGTTTGTAAAGTAGATTATGCCAGATATAAGATTATATCTATTAAAGAATTTATTTAAAGATTAGGAAAGAGGTCATTTCAATGAACCCGGACTGTCTTTGGAATTACGGACAGACCGATGAGGAAGTTTTAACATTCTGGAGACATATGATGATTTAAAAATAATCAAATAAAACTTATTTTAAAATAAAAACACATAACCCTGTGTGTGTGTGTGTGAGTTTTCATGTACTGCTTTCCTCTTAACCCTCTTGTTCTGGGGTTGCCATGGTTTGGGGTGACCCAGTTCTGCTCTTCATTTGTATCTACCCACCATCTGTTAACACGTGTCTTAACATTGTCTTACCTCAGTGGATGAGAATTCCCCAAACTCACTACATTCATAACCCATACAAATGATGTCAGCTGCAACAATCATGTGCACCTTTTATCCACAACATGAGCACGATCATGTGCCCCTTGCCCAAAACATCATCACATGACAATCAACTGATTTTGTATTTCTTTTTTTATTAAAGGGTGTATCAACAAGAAACATTCACATTAATTAGAAAAGATAAAGAAGGTTTAGAAGTCTGAGTCTGCTTGTGTAAATGCTTCTATTGCAATTTTTGTGAAAAGCCGAATTGAAAAATGTACATGAATTTCAGAATTTCTCAGTATGTCCCCCTTTTGCTTTCAAGGCTGCATGCCCTCGAGCTGGCATGGACTCCATATGTTTGTGCAAAACCTGATGATTTATATTATCCAGCATGATTTCAGAATGTCCCAATAATTCAATGGAAGCTTATAGGAAATTTTAACCCTTTTTTATTTGAATTTATTAAATATTTTAACTTATTTGATGAGAGGCCTAGAAATAATAAATGTGTGTATATATATATATATTACAAATATGTATTTGTTTTAAAGATTTAAAAATCTCAAAACTTTTTATTTTATTTTATTTCCGGGTTTAAATACATTTTTAATCCTAGATGAACTCAGACTTTGAGCAAGTATGTTTCAAGTATGTTATATTTTGAAAGAAAAAGTTTTCATTTTACAGCATCATGAAGGATGATGGAGCGTATACCACAGTACATTTAGACTGTTTATATATATATATATATATATATATATATATATATATATATATATATATATATATTTAAATCATTACTTGGAATGGAAATTATTCGATGGGCCGGTGGATGCTCTCAGATGTCTCAAACGAGGTCAAGGCACTTTCATTGCTTAGTCAAAAGCTTATTTCCTCCAAATGTTTGAAATGAGTGTCCTCTGCCCCAATGCCCATCAGTTAATGAGTTTTATAGTGGTAATTATTCAGCTAATTAAAATCTGATCAAGCCTCAACAGAAAGCCGATGATACAGTCTTTGAGTTCAGTCTTGTTTTATACCGGTTAAAGCATACTTTTAATGCTGAGAGGCCGACAAATGAAACACAATATTACAAATATGTTTAAATGATGGGCTTATTAGGTTGTGTTATGTAGTGAGATATACGCCTAATTCATTCTTAATCAAATGCAGCAGCATTAGCTCAGTCAGTCGTAGGGTGCCATCTGCTGGCACATGAACCTGTACTGTGTGTTATTGGTGTGAATTCTGAAATTCAGCACCAACAAAGCCTGATGGCAACACCATGTCAGTGATTTGTGTTTAATGCTAATGAAATGTAATAATTTTATTAACATATATAGGCTTATGAACATACGGTGGGGTTCAAAAGCCTGAAATCACTTCAATTTAGCATTTTTCTAACTGAATCCAGTGTTAAATATATGTAGTATTTAGTATGTCTCTATTTTTGCTTTATTTAAAAATGTTCCAGAAACCATCATATGTGCTTTAACAGAAGCAATTAAATCTGACCTTTTTAACAAAGGAGTTAACATGGATAATATCACAAATGTTTCTTATTTGATTAGTGATTTAGTGCAGAGTATTTCTTTTGTCATATATATATATATATATATATATATATATATATATATATATATATATCAAAAATTCTAATACTTTCTGTTTCTCTTCAGATTTAAATTAGGTTTTAAATTTCACAATAACACTGAGCGCTTTTACATGCACACTGTTAACCAGTGCTGGCTGGATAACCTCAGAATTGCAATCTGTAACTGATAATATTTTTTGGCAAAGAGTTTACTGGAAATGATGTAGACGTCGTATTTCACAGCTATACATCAGTGTTTAGTAACTTGCATAATCTGGTAATCTGGCATACCGGACATTTTCCCGGTGGGCCGACGCACTTTGGGCCAATCAGGGGTGGAATGGCCATTGGGAGAACTGAGTGGGCCAGTGGTTCAGCCTGCAAAACGTGCTGAATGGTCCGCGATAAGCAACAATGAGCCGCTGCGTTATGCAGAACGGACCACAAAACGGCGCCGCGATATGCAGAAAAGTACAGTTGGGCCAGTTGCCATGTAAAATCCGATTTCCGATTTCTCTTCCCAGTCCAGCCCTGGCAGGATCTAACATAGATCAGCAATGAAAAATTTGTAAGATTTTAATAAGAAGAAGAACTAAGGGTAATCAATAAATATGAATAATTTACTGCCGTTGCCTGATTAATATGTAGTCATGTAATCCATAAAAATATACTAATTGCAGTGATGCCATATCTTGCAAGAGAAACCAGCTATATGGTCTGGAAAAACAAGCCCAAAATAAGCCACTTACCTCACAAAAATAAGCAATTAATAATTTTCCTGTGTGGTGGATTTATTGTCATAGAAATCATAACAAGCAGTAAATTAACAGTTAAATACAGTTTTATAAACAGAATTGCTTTTCAGTCAAATCCTGAAAGAATCAAATTCAAAAATCTAAAATCTGTATTAATGCATATTTCAAAATAATTCAATGAAGATGTGGAAACAACTGAGAAATGTACTTTTTACCTCTAAAGCTGTGCTTGTATATGTAGTAATTATATGTAGCTGTTAGAAAGGTCTTCATTCAGAGAATGTGACAACCACAACAGGCAATTGTACAAAGAAATGTGTGATGTAGTGGTTTTCTTCATCAAAGCACGTTTCATTTTTTCGGGCAACGTGTAGTTCCAAAAATGTACTCTGATAAACCCTTTGGCCTTTAGTTTCATGAAAATAATAATTTGAACAAAATTAACCGGTTATAACTGGTTACCAGCATTTAAAAAAATAACGTTTTCACTCCGGAACTATTGAAAATCACTTTGTTCCGGTTTTTGGTTACGTTCTGCTAACAATTTTGTTAGTTTACAGTTTTCGTTCCTTGAACAGCTTTTAGTGCGTGCTTGAAATCATCAAACTATTCTCTGTTTTTCACATAAAAACATAAACAGGCATGCGCACAAGTTGCACAATGATTGCACACATTGGATAAGACGGTAAGAACGCAGGTATAGGTGATTACATGCAACACGATATCCAGGTTATAGGGTAATAGGCAAAAATGTACCTGTCAATCAGTGATGCTTAAAGGAATATTCCGGGTTCAGTAGAAGTTAAGTTCAATCGACAGTATTTTTGGTGTAATGTTGATTACGACAAAAGTTCATTTCGACTCGTTTCTCTTTTTCTTTACAAAAAAGCAACACAGAAGTTGCTTTTTTGTGGTAATCAACATTATACCACAAATTCTGTCGATTAATCTGTACTTGTATTGAATCCGGAATATTCCTTTAAACAGTTTATGACCCAGTAAAGGAAAGGCATCTACTGTACATGACCTCACACACTGTCTCCAATAATAAGCACAATCGGTGAAAGACTGCATGTAAATGTGTTCAGTGTGGACTTAGACTTTTGAGCCCCACTCAATTTAATAAACTACACAATGAAATATTCTTCATTCAGTATGATTTAAAGTTTAACCTTCCAAATAGCATATAGAGGACTATAAAACACAAAAGAACCAGAAAGCTGTCACAGCATTGGACTCAGTTTGGTGTCATGGTAAATAATGCTGTAAAACTTGCACATTCGTGGATTAGGGGAAGAAGGCAAGAATATTCACTATTACTGTAGTTTCACACAGGAAGAAGGAAGTCAAGTGGCTTTGTAGTAAAAGTCTGGGGTTGGTGAGGTAAATGAGGATGCGGTTACAATTCAGAGGATGCCTGTGTTTTATATGAGGAGAGATAAGGCCTGTCGATCTTGAACGCAGGCCTTATCGCACCCATCAGTTCATGCATGAAAGCAATGAGGCATTTAAGGAGCATTTAAAAGGATAGAGAATACTGCACTCAAACAAATAAAACAGAAGGACACTGAGATGGGTGGATTTCCAGATAGCTATAAAAAAGCTTTTATGTGCAGAATGGATAAGGCATTTTTGTTGTGCTCTCAACCCCTCTAAACCCCTTAAACTTGCCCCCCTCCCTCCCATTCCTGTCCCTCCTGACCAATCCAGACTCAGACAGCCTCTCCAGCCAGACACACCCCAGCCTATCAGATGGCGAGGACCAGCTGGAGCGGCTGCAGCAGGTGGAGCTTACCCGCACCAAGCCCATGTCTCTGTGGAAGGCGGTCACTGTGCAGGCCTGGCTGGAAGTTGTCATGGCAATGCCCATGTACATGCGTGCCTGCTCAGAGAATGTCAAGAGTGGGAAGGTAAAAGCTCCATCTCGGTGCAATTTTTTTAATGCTTTCCTTCCACAAGACCATTATGTTTTGGCAAAAATGAAAGAAATGCATGTACAACTAGTACTTAGTTAATCGTATCCTTGATTAAGTGACATTTTGAGATAGCATTTCATTTGAACATCCTCCCCATATTTACTTCTCTGATGCGTACTATGTGACCTGACATTGGAAAGGCTATTTCGCCCATTAATGAAAAATATGTCCTCATTTACTCACCCTCATGTGGTTCCAATCCCGTATGACCTGTCTTTTTATCATGTATCACAAAAAGAGATGTTAGCCTGCAATTAAAGTGATTGGTAACGAGTTCACATTCTGCTCTCCTTTTGTGTTCCATGGAAGAAATCTAGATACATTTAATCTACTGTAGTTCATGATTACTTTATTGGGAAGCCCTGGTGACATTTACTCTCACAGCGCTGAACTGATTAGCCTGTGGTCTGCTGAGCTGGTGTTGTGATGATGTCACAGTGAGTGACTTCCTGTTGCAGGTGTTGCTGGGGTTGTCCGATGAGGATCTGGAGCTGGGGTTGGGCATTAACAACCCCATGCACCGCAGGAAACTCCGCCTTGCTATTGAGGACTACCGGGAGGCAGAGAACGGACGAGGGTGAGTGGCCACATGCACAAAAAAACAAACAGAGATGTTAGCAACAAATTAGAGAAAGTCTAAATACATATATGTGTGCATGTCTTTGCTTTGTTTGATTTTAGGCCATCCATATACTAGTGTCCTACTAAACATTGACAAAACTCCCTTTTAGCAGTTATATGCATTTAAAATGAAAACGGGGGAAATGGGAAAAAGTGACACTCAATATTGATGACTCATGCAAGATTACACAGATTTTGATCCAATCATTGGCTATCTAGAATGCGAATGTCCCTCCCCTTGCAACCAGCAAGTAGCAAGCTATATTTCATACTTGTAGCAGACGAAACTAAAGCCTACTCATTATTTTATCAGTATTTTTTTTAAAGAGACTTTTTCAATTTGTCCCACACAAACTTTCTGTTTCAATAGGAAATATGTCACCACAGGGCTGAAAACAGTGCTAAAAAACTATTTTGTGGTGTCTTTAAACTCTCTAATACGATTCCCTTGTTTTGTTTTGTCAGAATTTCCAATGCTGCTGATATGGAATGTCACTGGGTGTCTAAGAGCTGGCTGAGTGACGTTGGGCTCCCTCAGTACTCACAAGTCTTCCAAAATCAATTAGTGGATGGCAGAGTACTGAACTCACTCACACGGAGGGACTTGGAGACCATCTTCAACATTACCAACAAGTTCCATGTAACTAGTATTCTATCAGCCATTCAGCTTCTGCAAATGCTCAACTTTGATAAAGAGGTGAGACACAATATTGACCTTATGATTTTAAACTAACTATAATCTGCCTCTACTCTCCAGATGCGGTCACATGAACTTTTGTATGGCGAATTCGGTGGGATCTCAATAGCAATCCACGCAACCGGAAATTTCACCAGTTCGTGATCAGAATTTCACTACGCGACTTTCCCTTGGGGTTCATTTTGGGTGAACTTTGACATGCAAATTTTTTATCATTGACCAATAGGAAGTTGCCTTGTTTGGCAGTGACATCTGAGTGGGCAGTGCTTTGTGCATAGCTTCACTGAATATTAACAATAGAGCACAACAGTGCCCGCCCACTTTTTCAGCCGTCTTGTACCAGAAGTATTTTTCTAATTGATTTTTCTCATTTTCCATATGGATTACATAAAGTCCTCCATAAAACAGTTCTAAGTCATGAACCAAACCAATCAGCTCTGAAGTAACTTACAACATTGCAAACTTTGATTTTAAGCAAAAAAGTATAGAAAATCTGATAAAGATATTAGACTGTGTACTTAACGTCTTTCCTTAACTACAATCCCATGAAGCATTGCGAGTAACGTAAATGTCAAATTATGGAGAAATGTAAATCTATTGATTTACAGTTGTTGATTATAAGTATATAAACAATATGTTTCACTACATTGCAAAATATTCAAATATTAAAAAATATGCAAGTAATTTGAGAGTGTAGGAACTTAAGACAGACTCTATTGCGTCATTCACAGTACTGTATTTCATGGAAGTGTGTGGTCATTTCAGAGCTCTTTTGGTGTGCTTTGTTGGCCATGATTCTCTGATTGGTGGATCAGCTGAATCATGGATAGTGTAGTTCTTTCCCAGAAATTTCACTATTAAACAGAATTTCTAAAACATGAAGTTGGACAGATCGATTAACAACCTTTGAGATTACAGCATGTCTATCTTTAAAGGTTTATAAGTTATTGTTAAAAATCAATTCGCCATTGAATAAAATGAATGGGATTATTACTTCCGAAACCCGACTACTGCACTGTATAGACAAGGAAATCATTTTAGCTGTGTTTCTTTATAACTTAACTCTCCCAGAGTATAAATGAGCAGCATAAAAAGAGGCTGCTTGGCAAGTAGTTTTTGCGGGTGACTCATGCTTAACATCCGCCCATGCTTTCTTTGCCTGTGGTATTTTGCCATGCAAAGGTAAATGTGGCCACGCTTTCTATGTGTTTCTGTACTCATTCTATCCCATTCAATCTGAAAATATGGAGGTATTCTGTATTTGTATTGTGAGAAAATACTGTACTGATTACTTTGTGTTGTGATCATAATATCTCTACAGAATATACAGGCACGTCGTGCTCAGTGCGAGAATCGAGATGTGGATCCAGTGGTCTGGACCAGCCACCGTGTCATTAAATGGATCAGAGACATTGATCTTAAGGTGGGTAAGGTAGTGGAGAGAGTTCACCCAAAATGAAGAACTGTGTTAGCCTCAGTCACCACTCACTTTCATTGTATGGAAAAAAGATCTAGTGAAAGTGAATGGTGACTGAGCTAGCATAACCTAAAACCTCCTGTTGTGTTCCACTAAAGAAATTAAGTCATTTGATTCATTTGGGTTTGGGACAACATGAGGGCTAGAAAACGATGACATAATTTTCATGTTTGCTATGATATAATGTTAAAACAGTTTGTCTAATCATGCCTTTTATGCAGGAATATGCAGAAAGCCTTCGGAACAGTGGCATCCATGGTGCTGTAATGGTTCTAGACCCGACCTTCAGTGCAGACAGCATGGCCAAGGCTTTAGACATCCCGAACAATAAAAACATGATCCATCGGCATCTTTACGAAGAAATGAAGGTGCTCCTCAATCCAGCAAGGTTTGTGCAGCTTCATTACAGCAGTAAGTAGCATATACAGTAGGACAAGCTTTATTGATTAATAGCAGTTGGAACACTAGTCATCTGCCTTTAATTGGGCTTTGTAAAGCTTGAGCTGTTAGAACGCAGAGCTAAACCATTCACATAACAAAGAGCAGTTGACATCAAAGAGCAATGCTGTGCTGTATAGCCATATCTCTAAACTCAACAGTCACTGTATTGGTACTAAAAGGGTGAGATTGAGAAGTATTTCTGGCCTACAGAACGAATCAGACCCAGGACTACAGGAAAGAGGGAACTCCGACACATTCTCCCGTCTCAAATTGCCGCAAAACTGAGGAAGGACTTTCTCCCAGGCTAAAAGTTGGCAAGGTATGTGCTATCCTGTTATTGACACAAAACAATCTGAAAAACTAAAGAAAAATGGAAGACTTTGTGCACCAAAGTGTTATTGTTAATGATCTATTAAAGGATAAATTACCTTTTGTCTTGCCTCAGAGTCCTATGAGATTCAATCCATTGGTCACTGCTGAGCGGGACTTGACTTTTCAAAGCAACTGTGGATCACCACCCAGAGAAGATCGAATCAAGATCCTGCAAAGGACCAAGGGCAGTCCCATGCATGGTTATTCAAGCATAGAGATCACTAATGTGTGAGGGTAACAGCCTATGTTTACCTTGGATGAACTAGGAAGAGTGAACTCTAGAGCTCCCTCCAATGCCTAAATGGGCCAAATGAGGTCAATCATTCTTAAAAGTTATTTGAACATGGACCATTTGCACTTTAGAGAATTTGTATTGGCAACAAATAACAACTAAGCACTTGAAGGAAAATCTTATTGATATGCTGCACTGAATAGACAGATATTTTGTTACTAACAACATACTTATATAGAATGAACTTGCTTTGATTCCTGTAACTGCCAGCACAGAGGATACAGGCAGGACTGTAGGTATGCAGCTGAAACATCAATACTACATGTTCAGATGTCCACTCCCTGTATCAATGTCATCACAATGGTGTGTTTGTTTAAAGTGTACTTGAATGAGGAATACTGTAATAGTGTGAATATTTGTGAAAAAGTTTGGAATGCCTCAGCAAAGTCTTTTTTAAAGGAATAATTCACCCAAAAAAGACAATCTCTCATTATTTACTGACCCTTACAACAAACGCCAAACTCAAATTACTTTCTGTCTTCTGCGGAACACAAATGAAGATTGAGTGGTTTTGACCATGCAGTGCAAGTCATTGGTGTCCTACAGCAGCAGAAAGTTAATCCATGCAACTCGAGTGGTTTAACTGCCTGAGACCCCCACGTGACTGCTGTGCAGTGTTGGGTGTAATGCATTACTAAGCGCTATTTTAACTGCAATTAAATTACTTTTTCGTTGAAAAAAGTAAAGTAAGGGATTACTCTTAATTTTTCAGTAATTTAATTTCAGTTACTTCTGATGTAATTGTGTTAAATACTGTATAGACTATATAATAATTCTATATAAAAAATAGTGAATTTAAAATAGAAATGTAATGTCTTTTATGTTAAAATGTATGTCACTGAATAAATAATTCCGATTAAAAGTAATCAGCAGCATCATCAAATCACTGCCAACCATGTTATAATAAAATTTAGCATTATAAAATTCTGAATCTATGTACTGATTATCATTGTTCCATGTCTGCCAAACATGTTGAGTGGTCCAAACATTATCTGCAGCCTGAAATTGACCTTTTGGTCAGATTTGAGGAGGAAATACGCTTAAATGCATAGAAAGAAATAGGATACACCCTTGCTCCCTATTTAGTGAATGACTTAACCTCCAGTGTGCTGTCTGTCTCCACTGGTCTCAGAACAGTTAGAAATGCACCATATTTTCATCCTAACTCCATATAAAGCCTCTGAAAGCAACATTTTTCAGCTTTTGCATGAACACATTTATTCTCAATGTGAAAATACAGAGTAAATATATAGGAATGCATTTATTAATGAATAGAACCGTATTGTACAGTGATACCAAAACATAACTACATTTATATTAAAATGAAGCGAAATGACCCACAGATGTGTTATAGTTGAAAACTATTCAAAAGAACTCAAATGCTTTTTCAACTTTTGAGGGAAAATGGTTCCATTTTCCAAATATGTGGACTTCATGTTTGTCAGTGCGCTGACACGCAAAAAGTTTATGGATTTTAAAGCGGGATATCAAATGAAACTAGAGACGATACTCTTTACAACCAAACAGGTTTCAATAAAAAAACGTAAAGAAATTTCTTACCAGAGGCACTTATGTTGGCGCTGTTCCCATATGAGCGCTTCCTGGAAATCAACATCATGCTGTTGTGTCACATGATGCGGAGAAGTTTGACCCTTTAATGACAATGTAGAGTCTTGTGAACAGTATTCAGTCAGTTTTAATTCATTTAAATTATACGTTGCATATAGCTACGCCAAAATACAACGTCCCCACGTGTGGATGCAGGGTCGCACAAAGTTAATCCATGCCTTCTGAAGAAATATGATCTGTTTTGGGAGAGAAATAGACCAAAATGTAACTTTGTCACTACTCTGTGTATGTGTTAAGTGGGAGGGAGTGTAGGAGACTGCAGATGTCAAGATTTAAATTTAAAAAGTAGTTACAGTTTCTCACCCAAAAGCAATCATATTGTTTCAGAAGACGTGAATTAAACCGCTCGAGTCGTATCTCATATGGATCCTTTATGGATTGTGAAAGTGTTCCATTACTCCATTGGCGTGCATTTTTATAGATATATTCACATCATATTTCAATGAGAAGAAAGAAAGTCATACACGTTTGAGATGGCATAAGGGTGAGTAAATTACGAGAGAATGATTATTTCTTTGGGTGAAATATTCCTTTAAGCCATCTGTTGACATCTGCTAAGATGTTTGTGTTTTCTGAGTCTCATTTTCATTATAACATTTGAAAGCAACAGTCACTTATCTGGTATTGTAGTGTGGATAATAGATTAGTATCATTCAGTCAATCCAGTTTAATTGAAATGAGTCTTCCGACTTGATACAAACTTTAGGGGAATGAAAGAAAAATGTAATTTCTTCTCTCTCTCTCTTATTAAATTTTTTATTTTTTTCAAGGTCTCTAGCTGTCTTACCATGCATGCAGTTCAATCTGTATGATGATATACACCGATCAGCCACAACATTAAAACTACCTGCCTAATATTGTGTAGGTCCCCCTCTTTCTGCCAAAATAGCACCAACACGCATCTCAGAATAGCGTTCGGAGATGCTATTCTTCTCACCACAATTGTACAGGGAGTTACCATAGACTTTGTCAGTTCTTTGGATTTTCAGTGTGTGATCAGCAGTTACAGAAATACTCAAACCAATCTGTCTGGCACCTACAATCATCCATGTGATTATCTAAACAGACAATCATGTGGCAGCCATGCAGTGCATAAAATCATGCAGATACAGGTCAGGAGCTTCACTTAGTGTTTACATCAACCATCAGAATGGGGAAAAATCATATCTTAGTGATTTGGACGGAGTTATGATTATTGGTGCCAGATGGGCTGGTTTGAGGATTTTTGTAACTGCTGATCTCCTGGGATTTTCACAAACAACCAGGACTGGACTGGTAATCTGGCATACCGGGCATTTTCCCGGTGGGCCAACGCACTTTGGGGCCGATCAGGGGCGGACTGGCCATTGGAAGAACCGAGCGGGCCGGTGGGTGGGCCATGAAACGGATCAAATGGGCCACGATAAGCAAAAATGAGCCGCCGCATTATGCAGAACGGAAAAGGACAGAAAACTTTTGGGCCAGTTGCTATGTAAAATCCCAGGCCGATTTCTCTGCCCAGTCCAGCCCTGCACACAGTAGTCTCGAGAATTTACTCAGTGTGGTGCCAAAAACAAAAAAACATCCAGTGAGTGGCAGTTCTGCGGATGGAAATGTCTTGTTGATGAGAGAGGTCAACAGAGAATGGCCAGACTGGTTCGAACTGACAGTCTACAGTAACTCGGATAACTGCTCTGTACAATTGTGAGTGCTATTCTGAGATGCTGGACTGTTTTGGCGGCACGAGGGGGACCTACACAATATTAGGCAGGTGGTTTTAATGTTGTGGCTGATCGGTGTATATATACAGTATATAAATATATATAATAGTGAATATCATGCACAAATGTACAGTAAGGAAATGCAAGGATGATCTGATTGGAAAAGGTTTAATCAGTTGAGAATGTCATGAACAGGGCTCCTAAATAAATGTAAAGGAAAGTGAAATGCAGTATATAATCTACAAGCCAATGCAGCACATGCACATTATACAGCTGTGTTTTCCTAAGTATCCCTAATGGAGCCACAGGGCAATGAGAGCAAAACAAGTTTTGCAGCTCAGAGTGTAATGGCATTGGTGCAAACAACCTCTGTCATGTGTGTATATTCATGTTAGAGAACATGACTAATGACAGAGTCTTTCACAAATTCAACCAATCAGATCTATTTAAAATCAGGATTCTGCTGAATCTGAAAGAAAATGCCTTTTGATTGACACTTCTTATTAGACTTGTTTTGCACTGCACACCAGCACTATAAAAAAGCACAAGAAGAAAATAGCTGATGTGGGTGTATTTTTAAAGTGGGTTTTGCAATCACAAATCATTTTGATATCATTGTACCTTGTGGCATTAGTGAAAATGTCCTTTTGAGAAACATCTGTATATAGAATTCATGTGTCATTGACACAATCTACAGTATATAGAAAAATAAAAAGTATACATATATTTGGGTGTTGTTATTGTGTTTGTACATAGTGTTGATCACATCATATATGCAGTTGAAACCTTGTTACGGTTTGATGAAATTCAAGTTTGTCTAGATCTTTGGGAAAAAATATTTGGAAAGTACTCTATCATTTACAGATTATATGACTTCAATACATTTTTATAGAATTTGAGTTAATATATAAATAAATGCTAAATGGATGATGTTTTTCTAAATGTTTTCAATAAAAACCTTTAATTGAAAAAATAAAACTTAAATCCTATTTTAATATATAATAATACATGTGAATTTGACTATGTTTTTGTAGATGTATTCAATTAAAAATTTTAACTTAAAGAACTTTAATAAATTAATATATATGTTATTATTTTCTCATTAAGGCAGAATCTTCAGTCACATTTTTATCAAAAAGCACAATGATGACTAACACATAACAGCTTTATTTTCTGTTATAGCATAATTTCCTGTACATTATTTATCTCTATTGTTAAGCGGTGTACATTATTTTTAATAATTCAATGGGCTGAAGTAAATTATTCCACTTATACCATGTTTACCATACCTAAAGACATATTTCAGGGTTTCATCACAAGACCATTTTTTGTTATACATCCCTAAAATGCTCTTGTGTGTCAAACTAATTTCTTCCGGCACTTAAAAGAGTGACAAAGTATTGTGTATGCTTTTGCGTGTGTGTGTGTGTGTGCGTGCGTGTGTGTGTGTGTGTGTGTGTGTGTGTGTGTGTGTGTGTGTGTGTGTGTGTGTGTGAGCGTGTATTTATCACTTTGTGGGGACCAAATGTCCCCATAAGGATAGTAAAACCCGAAATTTTTGACCTTGTGGGGACATTTTGTCAGTCCCCATGAGGAAAACATCTTATAAATCATACTAAATTATGTTTTTTGAAAATGTAAAAATGCAGAAAGTTTTCTGTGAGGGTTAGGTTTAGGGGTAGGGTTAGGTTTAGGGGATAGAATATAAAGTTTGTACAGTATAAAAACCATTATGTCTATGGAAAGTCCCCATAAAACATGGAAACACAACATGTGTGTGTGTGTGTGTGTGTGTGTGTGTGTGTGTGTGTAATATCCAGAGACAGAGAGAGAGAGAAAGAAAACTGAAAGAGATCACGGTTTGAGGTATTACCTGTGTTTGCTGCGGCTCTCGTCAGCATAACATCGCTTCAAACCAGCGAGATGTTAGTTTAAGTATGCTCAACATCACTGTAGTTTTTCTGTTGCTATACAACTGTTTTATTGAATTGCAAGTGTTCGATGACATCATCTGTCTGTTGTGCTCCTCGTGATTGTGTGTGTGTTAATGTGTGAGAGAGCGCAAAAGAGAGAGAGAGGGAGAGAGGGAGCGCGAGGGTGCTTTCCATAGATGTTAAAAGTTAATTAGTATAATATAGAAACTGTTGTATTGATCAAGGCTCGGGTCTCGGGTTTGCTGCGCACAAAATGTGTGTCTTTGTGAGGGTGCAGGTAAGAGCAGGGCCGTTTCTGAGCATATGGGAGACCTACGCAAAATCCTATCCCCCACACGAAGTATATTATAGACCATTTCAAGGACTGTTAGTTGGTGACGTCAATGTTCGATGGACATTTCCTGCTTATCAAAACAGAAACGGGCTACTTCTATTAAAATGAATGGGAGAAATTGGAAGGTCCAACGGCAGCCAGTGGTCAACAGATGTAGAAAGGATGTCCCTCCTTACAGATTAAATAGCCAATCACTTTTTAGATACAAAAATCGATCAATCTACGTGAGAATGAGCATGCACATAAGCTATTCAAGATGGTAAAATCTTTTTTTTTTAGCATAATCTATGTTAAAGACACACAATTTATCATACTAGATGTGACGGAACGACACGCTCCTCCTTTGGATCATCGTCGCTCGCAGTGAATTTCCCCCATTTGGTGGTGTATGACGGGGCTCATCAGAACCCAATGAAGAGCCTCATCACCGCTGCCTTTAAACACTGTGCCGCTCCTTGGAATACGGATCTCTACCTGCTGGCATCTTCGAAGGTCCAGGAACTGAACAGGGAGGTTTCGGTGCGAGTTAGACGCATCTCTGCACCCCAAAATGTCGGGACATGAGTTAGGTGCGATGACGGGGAATACAGCACGCGTTCCGGCCGATGGGCCAGGATGCCGGGCCGCTATTCTCCTCAAGTGCTGTGACCCAGGGAAGCCGGGCCGCTCGAGTGAAGCCACCGCCCCACGAGGCTTGGACCAAGGAAGGGAACGCATCGCGCCATCGAGACCCTGCCCACTATCACCTGGAACTTCCCCTGTCTTCACTACTCTTCCTTCACATAGCCACGCGAAGGTCCCAGGTCTCCGAGGCCTGATGCCACACCCACTGTGTTCGTCTCTTGCACACCCCGCCACAAAGTGTTGTCAGATTTTACTGTTTATTTGAAATGTGTTCTTTTATCGTAATTTTGACCAACCGTTTTGGAGATTTTGGTCTTTCTCATTTCAAGTAGAGTGCAGTACCCAACTGCCCAAGTGCGTTCCAAAATGGACCGCTGAGTGGACTGGCTTACCTTGAAAAAGAGACTTTGTTGAAAGGATCTGGTAATATATTTGGTCCATTCTAATGTTTAATCTTAGTTTTCTGTTCACATTCTTGAAATGGTCTTTAGACATTGTTTGTCATCCTTTTCAGAAGTTCTTAGCCAGTATCTTTGTTTTAACTGATTATTTTGCTGTGATATGGAACCGTTATGCAGTTAAGACATGGAACTACTTCAAAGCCATGCATTTACTGACAACTAATTGCACACATTAGAAAGTCTGTCAACCAGTCAGAATCAAGCATTCAACGGCCCGTGGCATCCACATTTTTCCTACGTCCCGTGATGCATAGCATGAAATGTGGCCATTAATTCCATTGTCACGTCAACACAGCTGTTGTTCGTCCATTCATTCTTTGATTGGGGTGTTGGGATTTTGAGGATAGCATGTATTATTTCATGATGACATACATCAGTCACTATATCAGTGTGTTACTGAACGATAATAAACAGCATTAAATTCATAAAGACAAAGAAAGCGCAAACAAAACCAGTGCGCTGTTTCTCCCAGATGCAGTTGAGATTTAATCTAAGCACACACGCAACATTTCAAGGAAAATTATCAGTTGTTTTAGTGGAGTACCTGTGTTAGTTCAGCTTCAGATGTGTGTGCTTGACAACTTGTCACCCTGCATGTTGATATCAGACAGACACACCGAGGAAGAGCTGTGAAGTTCTCATCCTTGTGTATGTAATCGCTTTTTCAAGTCGTCCGATCGAACAGCTATTTCCTTTTAAATA